>NW_027472932.1:0-156848 GCF_030347505.1 Rhynchophorus ferrugineus
AATTCACATTCCAAGTGATATTCGGCATGCTAATTACATTGCCGGTTGCGAAATTGCATTATCTCTTATAGTTTCCGAGATATGGACTATCAATAATTTACACCTTAGGCTCTGCTTCTAACTTGGGCCCAAATTGTAAAATGGTCTTATCTATTGGCGATTTCGTTCCAATTCACATTCCAAGTAATATTCGGCATGCTAATTACATTGCCGGTTGCCAAATTGCATTATCTCTTATAGTTTCCGAGATATGGACTATCGATAATTTACACCTTAGGCTCTGCTTCTAACTTGGGCCCAAATTGTAAAATGGTCTAATCTATTGGCGATTTCGTTCCAATTCACATTCCAAGTAATATTCGGCATGCTAATTACATTGCCGGTTGCCAAATTGCATTATCTCTTATAGTTTCCGAGATATGGACTATCGATAATTTACACCTTAGGCTCTGCTTTCAACTTGGGCCCAAATTGTAAAATGGTCTTATCTATTGGCGATTTCGTTCCAATTCACATTCCAAGTAATATTCGGCATGCTAATTACATTGCCGGTTGCCAAATTGCATTATCTCTTATAGTTTCCGAGATATGGACTATCGATAATTTGCACCATAGGCTCTGCTTCTAACTTGGGCCCAAATTGTAAAATGGTCTTATCTATTGGCGATTTCGTTCCAATTCACATTCCAAGTAATATTCGGCATGCTAATTACATTGCCGGTTGCCAAATTGCATTATCTCTTATAGTTTCCGAGATATGGACTATCGATAATTTACACCTTAGGCTCTGCTTCTAACTTGCTCCCAAATTGTAAAATGGTCTTATCTATTGGCGATTTCGTTCCAATTCACATTCCAAGTAATATTCGGCATGCTAATTACATTGCCTGTTGCCAAATTGCATTATCTCTTATAGTTTCCGAGATATGGACTATCGATAATTTACACCTTAGGCTCTGCTTCTAACTTGGGCCCAAATTGTAAAATGGTCTTATCTATTGGCGATTTCGTTCCAATTCACATTCCAAGTAATATTCGGCATGCTAATTACATTCCCCGGTTGCCAAATTGAATTATCTCTTATAGTTTCCGAGATATGGACTATCGATAATTTACACCTTAGGCTCTGCTTCTAACTTGGGCCCAAATTGTAAAATGGTCTTATCTATTGGCGATTTCGTTCCAATTCACATTCCAAGTAATATTGGGCATGCTAATTACATTGCCGGTTGCCAAATTGCATTATCTCTTATAGTTTCCGAGATATGGACTATCGATAATTTACACCTTAGGCTCTGCTTCTAACTTGGGCCCAAATTGTAAAATGGTCTTATCTATTGGCGATTTCGTCCCAATTCACATTCCAAGTGATATTCGGCATGCTAATTACATTGCCGGTTGCGAAATTGCATTATCTCTTATAGTTTCCGAGATATGGACTATCAATAATTTACACCTTAGGCTCTGCTTCTAACTTGGGCCCAAATTGTAAAATGGTCTTATCTATTGGCGATTTCGTTCCAATTCACATTCCAAGTAATATTCGGCATGCTAATTACATTGCCGGTTGCCAAATTGCATTATCTCTTATAGTTTCCGAGATATGGACTATCGATAATTTGCACCATAGGCTCTGCTTCTAACTTGGGCCCAAATTGTAAAATGGTCTTATCTATTGGCGATTTCGTTCCAATTCACATTCCAAGTAATATTCGGCATGCTAATTACATTGCCGGTTGCCAAATTGCATTATCTCTTATAGTTTCCGAGATATGGACTATCGATAATTTACACCTTAGGCTCTGCTTCTAACTTGCTCCCAAATTGTAAAATGGTCTTATCTATTGGCGATTTCGTTCCAATTCACATTCCAAGTAATATTCGGCATGCTAATTACATTGCCGGTTGCCAAATTGCATTATCTCTTATAGTTTCCGAGATATGGACTATCGATAATTTACACCTTAGGCTCTGCTTCTAACTTGGGCCCAAATTGTAAAATGGTCTTATCTATTGGCGATTTCGTTCCAATTCACATTCCAAGTAATATTCGGCATGCTAATTACATTCCCCGGTTGCCAAATTGAATTATCTCTTATAGTTTCCGAGATATGGACTATCGATAATTTACACCTTAGGCTCTGCTTCTAACTTGGGCCCAAATTGTAAAATGGTCTTATCTATTGGCGATTTCGTTCCAATTCACATTCCAAGTAATATTGGGCATGCTAATTACATTGCCGGTTGCCAAATTGCATTATCTCTTATAGTTTCCGAGATATGGACTATCGATAATTTACACCATAGGCTCTGCTTCTAACTTGGGCCCAAATTGTAAAATGGTCTTATATATTGGCGATTTCGTTCCAATTCACATTCCAAGTAATATTCGGCGTGCTAATTACATTGCCGGTTGCCAAATTGCATTATCTCTTATAGTTTCCGAGATATGGACTATCGATAATTTACACCTTAGGCTCTGCTTCTAACTTGCTCCCAAATTGTAAAATGGCCTTATCTATTGGCGATTTCGTTCCAATTCACATTCCAAGTAATATTTGGCATGCTAATTACATTGCCGGTTGCCAAATTGCATTATCTCTTATAATTTCCGAGATATGGACTATCGATAATTTACACCTTAGGCTCTGCTTCTAACTTGGGCCCAAATTGTAAAATGGTCTTATCTATTGGCGATTTCGTTCCAATTCACACTCCAAGTAATATTCGGCATGCTAATTACATTGCCGGTAGCGAAATTACATTATCTCTTATAGTTTCCGAGATATGGACTATCGATAATTTACACCTTAGGCTCTGCTTCTAACTTGGGCCCAAATTGTAAAATGGTCTTATCTATTGGCGATTTCGTTCCAATTCACATTCCAAGTAATATTCGGCATGCTAATTACATTGCCGGTTGCCAAATTGCATTATCTCTTATAGTTTCCGAGATATGGACTATCGATAATTTACACCTTAGGCTCTGCTTCTAACTTGGGCCCAAATTGTAAAATGGTCTTATCTATTGGCGATTTCGTCCCAATTCACATTCCAAGTGATATTCGGCATGCTAATTACATTGCCGGTTGCGAAATTGCATTATCTCTTATAGTTTCCGAGATATGGACTATCAATAATTTACACCTTAGGCTCTGCTTCTAACTTGGGCCCAAATTGTAAAATGGTCTTATCTATTGGCGATTTCGTTCCAATTCACATTCCAAGTAATATTCGGCATGCTAATTACATTGCCGGTTGCCAAATTGCATTATCTCTTATAGTTTCCGAGATATGGACTATCGATAATTTACACCTTAGGCTCTGCTTCTAACTTGGGCCCAAATTGTAAAATGGTCTAATCTATTGGCGATTTCGTTCCAATTCACATTCCAAGTAATATTCGGCATGCTAATTACATTGCCGGTTGCCAAATTGCATTATCTCTTATAGTTTCCGAGATATGGACTATCGATAATTTACACCTTAGGCTCTGCTTCTAACTTGGGCCCAAATTGTAAAATGGTCTTATCTATTGGCGATTTCGTTCCAATTCACATTCCAAGTAATATTCGGCATGCTAATTACATTGCCGGTTGCCAAATTGCATTATCTCTTATAGTTTCCGAGATATTGACTATCGATAATTTGCACTATAGGCTCTGCTTCTAACTTGGGCCCAAATTGTAAAATGGTCTTATCTATTGGCGATTTCGTTCCAATTCACATTCCAAGTAATATTCGGCATGCTAATTACATTGCCGGTTGCCAAATTGCATTATCTCTTATAGTTTCCGAGATATGGACTATCGATAATTTACACCTTAGGCTCTGCTTCTAACTTGCTCCCAAATTGTAAAATGGTCTTATCTATTGGCGATTTCGTTCCAATTCACATTCCAAGTAATATTCGGCATGCTAATTACATTGCCGGTTGCCAAATTGCATTGTCTCTTATAGTTTCCGAGATATGGACTATCGATAATTTACACCTTAGGCTCTGCTTCTAACTTGGGCCCAAATTGTAAAATGGTCTTATCTATTGGCGATTTCGTTCCAATTCACATTCCAAGTAATATTCGGCATGCTAATTACATTCCCCGGTTGCCAAATTGAATTATCTCTTATAGTTTCCGAGATATGGACTATCGATAATTTACACCTTAGGCTCTGCTTCTAACTTGGGCCCAAATTGTAAAATGGTCTTATCTATTGGCGATTTAGTTCCAATTCACATTCCAAGTAATATTGGGCATGCTAATTACATTGCCGGTTGCCAAATTGCATTATCTCTTATAGTTTCCGAGATATGGACTATCGATAATTTACACCATAGGCTCTGCTTCTAACTTGGGCCCAAATTGTAAAATGGTCTTATATATTGGCGATTTCGTTCCAATTCACATTCCAAGTAATATTCGGCATGCTAATTACATTGCCGGTTGCCAAATTGCATTATCTCTTATAGTTTCCGAGATATGGACTATCGATAATTTACACCTTAGGCTCTGCTTCTAACTTGCTCCCAAATTGTAAAATGGCCTTATCTATTGGCGATTTCGTTCCAATTCACATTCCAAGTAATATTCGGCATGCTAATTACATTGCCGGTTGCCAAATTGCATTATCTCTTATAGTTTCCGAGATATGGACTATCGATAATTTACACCTTAGGCTCTGCTTCTAACTTGGGCCCAAATTGTAAAATGGTCTTACCTATTGGCGATTTCGTTCCAATTCACATTCCAAGTAATATTCGGCATGCTAATTACATTGCCGGTTGCCAAATTGCATTATCTCTTATAGTTTCCGAGATATGGACTATCGATAATTTACACCTTAGGCTCTGCTTCTAACTTGGGCCCAAATTGTAAAATGGTCTTATCTATTGGCGATTTCGTTCCAATTCACATTCCAAGTAATATTCGGCATGCTAATTACATTGCCGGTTGCCAAATTGCATTATCTCTTATAGTTTCCGAGATATGGACTATCGATAATTTACACCATAGGCTCTGCTTCTAACTTGGGCCCAAATTGTAAAATGGTCTTATATATTGGCGATTTCGTTCCAATTCACATTCCAAGTAATATTCGGCATACTAATTACATTGCCGGTTGCCAAATTGCATTATCTCTTATAGTTTCCGAGATATGGACTATCGATAATTTACACCTTAGGCTCTGCTTCTAACTTGCTCCCAAATTGTAAAATGGCCTTATCTATTGGCGATTTCGTTCCAATTCACATTCCAAGTAATATTCGGCATGCTAATTACATTGCCGGTTGCCAAATTGCATTATCTCTTATAGTTTCCGAGATATGGACTATCGATAATTTACACCTTAGGCTCTGCTTCTAACTTGGGCCCAAATTGTAAAATGGTCTTACCTATTGGCGATTTCGTTCCAATTCATATTCCAAGTAATATTCGGCATGCTAATTACATTGCCGGTTGCCAAATTGCATTATCTCTTATAGTTTCCGAGATATGGACTATCGATAATTTACACCTTAGGCTCTGCTTCTAACTTGGGCCCAAATTGTAAAATGGTCTTATCTATCGGCGATTTCGTTCCAATTCACATTCCAAGTAATATTGGGCATGCTAATTACATTGCCGGTTGCCAAATTGCATTATCTCTTATAGTTTCCGAGATATGGACTATCGATAATTTACACCATAGGCTCTGCTTCTAACTTGGGCCCAAATTGTAAAATGGTCTTATATATTGGCGATTTCGTTCCAATTCACATTCCAAGTAATATTCGGCATGCTAATTACATTGCCGGTTGCCAAATTGCATTATCTCTTATAGTTTCCGAGATATGGACTATCGATAATTTACACCTTAGGCTCTGCTTCTAACTTGCTCCCAAATTGTAAAATGGCCTTATCTATTGGCGATTTCGTTCCAATTCACATTCCAAGTAATATTCGGCATGCTAATTACATTGCCGGTTGCCAAATTGCATTATCTCTTATAGTTTCCGAGATATGGACTATCGATAATTTACACCTTAGGCTCTGCTTCTAACTTGGGCCCAAATTGTAAAATGGCCTTATCTATTGGCGATTTCGTTCCAATTCACATTCCAAGTAATATTCGGCATGCTAATTACATTGCCGGTTGCCAAATTGCATTATCTCTTATAGTTTCCGAGATATGGACTATCGATAATTTACACCTTAGGCTCTGCTTCTAACTTGGGCCCAAATTGTAAAATGGTCTTACCTATTGGCGATTTCGTTCCAATTCACATTCCAAGTAATATTCGGCATGCTAATTACATTGCCGGTTGCCAAATTGCATTATCTCTTATAGTTTCCGAGATATGGACTATCGATAATTTACACCTTAGGCTCTGCTTCTAACTTGGGCCCAAATTGTAAAATGGTCTTATCTATCGGCGATTTCGTTCCAATTCACACTCCAAGTAATATTGGGCATGCTAATTACATTGCCGGTTGCCAAATTGCATTATCTCTTATAGTTTCCGAGATATGGACTATCGATAATTTACACCATAGGCTCTGCTTCTAACTTGGGCCCAAATTGTAAAATGGTCTTATATATTGGCGATTTCGTTCCAATTCACATTCCAAGTAATATTCGGCATGCTAATTACATTGCCGGTTGCCAAATTGCATTATCTCTTATAGTTTCCGAGATATGGACTATCGATAATTTACACCTTAGGCTCTGCTTCTAACTTGGGCCCAAATTGTAAAATGGTCTTATCTATTGGCGATTTCGTTCCAATTCACATTCCAAGTAATATTCGGCATGCTAATTACATTGCCGGTTGCCAAATTGCATTATCTCTTATAGTTTCCGAGATATGGACTATCGATAATTTACACCTTAGGCTCTGCTTCTAACTTGGGCCCAAATTGTAAAATGGTCTAATCTATTGGCGATTTCGTTCCAATTCACATTCCAAGTAATATTCGGCATGCTAATTACATTGCCGGTTGCCAAATTGCATTGTCTCTTATAGTTTCCGAGATATGGACTATCGATAATTTACACCTTAGGCTCTGCTTCTAACTTGGGCCCAAATTGTAAAATGGTCTTATCTATTGGCGATTTCGTTCCAATTCACATTCCAAGTAATATTCGGCATGCTAATTACATTCCCCGGTTGCCAAATTGAATTATCTCTTATAGTTTCCGAGATATGGACTATCGATAATTTACACCTTAGGCTCTGCTTCTAACTTGGGCCCAAATTGTAAAATGGTCTTATCTATTGGCGATTTCGTTCCAATTCACATTCCAAGTAATATTGGGCATGCTAATTACATTGCCGGTTGCCAAATTGCATTATCTCTTATAGTTTCCGAGATATGGACTATCGATAATTTACACCATAGGCTCTGCTTCTAACTTGGGCCCAAATTGTAAAATGGTCTTATATATTGGCGATTTCGTTCCAATTCACATTCCAAGTAATATTCGGCATGCTAATTACATTGCCGGTTGCCAAATTGCATTATCTCTTATAGTTTCCGAGATATGGACTATCGATAATTTACACCTTAGGCTCTGCTTCTAACTTGCTCCCAAATTGTAAAATGGCCTTATCTATTGGCGATTTCGTTCCAATTCACATTCCAAGTAATATTCGGCATGCTAATTACATTGCCGGTTGCCAAATTGCATTATCTCTTATAGTTTCCGAGATATGGACTATCGATAATTTACACCTTAGGCTCTGCTTCTAACTTGGGCCCAAATTGTAAAATGGTCTTACCTATTGGCGATTTCGTTCCAATTCACATTCCAAGTAATATTCGGCATGCTAATTACATTGCCGGTTGCCAAATTGCATTATCTCTTATAGTTTCCGAGATATGGACTATCGATAATTTACACCTTAGGCTCTGCTTCTAACTTGGGCCCAAATTGTAAAATGGTCTTATCTATTGGCGATTTCGTTCCAATTCACATTCCAAGTAATATTCGGCATGCTAATTACATTGCCGGTTGCCAAATTGCATTATCTCTTATAGTTTCCGAGATATGGACTATCGATAATTTACACCATAGGCTCTGCTTCTAACTTGGGCCCAAATTGTAAAATGGTCTTATATATTGGCGATTTCGTTCCAATTCACATTCCAAGTAATATTCGGCATGCTAATTACATTGCCGGTTGCCAAATTGCATTATCTCTTATAGTTTCCGAGATATGGACTATCGATAATTTACACCTTAGGCTCTGCTTCTAACTTGCTCCCAAATTGTAAAATGGCCTTATCTATTGGCGATTTCGTTCCAATTCACATTCCAAGTAATATTCGGCATGCTAATTACATTGCCGGTTGCCAAATTGCATTATCTCTTATAGTTTCCGAGATATGGACTATCGATAATTTACACCTTAGGCTCTGCTTCTAACTTGGGCCCAAATTGTAAAATGGTCTTACCTATTGGCGATTTCGTTCCAATTCACATTCCAAGTAATATTCGGCATGCTAATTACATTGCCGGTTGCCAAATTGCATTATCTCTTATAGTTTCCGAGATATGGACTATCGATAATTTACACCTTAGGCTCTGCTTCTAACTTGGGCCCAAATTGTAAAATGGTCTTATCTATCGGCGATTTCGTTCCAATTCACATTCCAAGTAATATTGGGCATGCTAATTACATTGCCGGTTGCCAAATTGCATTATCTCTTATAGTTTCCGAGATATGGACTATCGATAATTTACACCATAGGCTCTGCTTCTAACTTGGGCCCAAATTGTAAAATGGTCTTATATATTGGCGATTTCGTTCCAATTCACATTCCAAGTAATATTCGGCATGCTAATTACATTGCCGGTTGCCAAATTGCATTATCTCTTATAGTTTCCGAGATATGGACTATCGATAATTTACACCTTAGGCTCTGCTTCTAACTTGCTCCCAAATTGTAAAATGGCCTTATCTATTGGCGATTTCGTTCCAATTCACATTCCAAGTAATATTCGGCATGCTAATTACATTGCCGGTTGCCAAATTGCATTATCTCTTATAGTTTCCGAGATATGGACTATCGATAATTTACACCTTAGGCTCTGCTTCTAACTTGGGCCCAAATTGTAAAATGGCCTTATCTATTGGCGATTTCGTTCCAATTCACATTCCAAGTAATATTCGGCATGCTAATTACATTGCCGGTTGCCAAATTGCATTATCTCTTATAGTTTCCGAGATATGGACTATCGATAATTTACACCTTAGGCTCTGCTTCTAACTTGGGCCCAAATTGTAAAATGGTCTTACCTATTGGCGATTTCGTTCCAATTCACATTCCAAGTAATATTCGGCATGCTAATTACATTGCCGGTTGCCAAATTGCATTATCTCTTATAGTTTCCGAGATATGGACTATCGATAATTTACACCTTAGGCTCTGCTTCTAACTTGGGCCCAAATTGTAAAATGGTCTTATCTATCGGCGATTTCGTTCCAATTCACATTCCAAGTAATATTGGGCATGCTAATTACATTGCCGGTTGCCAAATTGCATTATCTCTTATTGTTTCCGAGATATGGACTATCGATAATTTACACCATAGGCTCTGCTTCTAACTTGGGCCCAAATTGTAAAATGGTCTTATATATTGGCGATTTCGTTCCAATTCACATTCCAAGTAATATTCGGCATGCTAATTACATTGCCGGTTGCCAAATTGCATTATCTCTTATAGTTTCCGAGATATGGACTATCGATAATTTACACCTTAGGCTCTGCTTCTAACTTGGGCCCAAATTGTAAAATGGTCTTATCTATTGGCGATTTCGTTCCAATTCACATTCCAAGTAATATTCGGCATGCTAATTACATTGCCGGTTGCCAAATTGCATTATCTCTTATAGTTTCCGAGATATGGACTATCGATAATTTACACCATAGGCTCTGCTTCTAACTTGGGCCCAAATTGTAAAATGGTCTTATATATTGGCGATTTCGTTCCAATTCACATTCCAAGTAATATTCGGCATGCTAATTACATTGCCGGTTGCCAAATTGCATTATCTCTTATAGTTTCCGAGATATGGACTATCGATAATTTACACCTTAGGCTCTGCTTCTAACTTGCTCCCAAATTGTAAAATGGCCTTATCTATTGGCGATTTCGTTCCAATTCACATTCCAAGTAATATTCGGCATGCTAATTACATTGCCGGTTGCCAAATTGCATTATCTCTTATAGTTTCCGAGATATGGACTATCGATAATTTACACCTTAGGCTCTGCTTCTAACTTGGGCCCAAATTGTAAAATGGTCTTACCTATTGGCGATTTCGTTCCAATTCACATTCCAAGTAATATTCGGCATGCTAATTACATTGCCGGTTGCCAAATTGCATTATCTCTTATAGTTTCCGAGATATGGACTATCGATAATTTACACCTTAGGCTCTGCTTCTAACTTGGGCCCAAATTGTAAAATGGTCTTATCTATCGGCGATTTCGTTCCAATTCACATTCCAAGTAATATTGGGCATGCTAATTACATTGCCGGTTGCCAAATTGCATTATCTCTTATAGTTTCCGAGATATGGACTATCGATAATTTACACCATAGGCTCTGCTTCTAACTTGGGCCCAAATTGTAAAATGGTCTTATATATTGGCGATTTCGTTCCAATTCACATTCCAAGTAATATTCGGCATGCTAATTACATTGCCGGTTGCCAAATTGCATTATCTCTTATAGTTTCCGAGATATGGACTATCGATAATTTACACCTTAGGCTCTGCTTCTAACTTGCTCCCAAATTGTAAAATGGCCTTATCTATTGGCGATTTCGTTCCAATTCACATTCCAAGTAATATTCGGCATGCTAATTACATTGCCGGTTGCCAAATTGCATTATCTCTTATAGTTTCCGAGATATGGACTATCGATAATTTACACCTTAGGCTCTGCTTCTAACTTGGGCCCAAATTGTAAAATGGTCTTACCTATTGGCGATTTCGTTCCAATTCACATTCCAAGTAATATTCGGCATGCTAATTACATTGCCGGTTGCCAAATTGCATTATCTCTTATAGTTTCCGAGATATGGACTATCGATAATTTACACCTTAGGCTCTGCTTCTAACTTGGGCCCAAATTGTAAAATGGTCTTATCTATTGGCGATTTCGTTCCAATTCACATTCCAAGTAATATTCGGCATGCTAATTACATTGCCGGTTGCCAAATTGCATTATCTCTTATAGTTTCCGAGATATGGACTATCAATAATTTACACCTTAGGCTCTGCTTCTAACTTGGGTCCAAATTGTAAAATGGTCTTATCTATTGGCGATTTCGTTCCAATTCACATTCCAAGTAATATTCGGCATGCTAATTACATTGCCGGTTGCCAAATTGCATTATCTCTTATAGTTTCCGAGATATGGACTATCGATAATTTACACCTTAGTTTCTGCTTCTAACTTGGGGCCAAATTGTAAAATGGTCTTATCTATTGGCGATTTCGTTCCAATTCACATTCCAAGTAATATTCGGCATGCTAATTACATTGCCGGTTGCCAAATTGCATTATCTCTTATAGTTTCCGAGATATGGACTATCGATAATTTACACCTTAGGCTCTGCTTCTAACTTGGGCCCAAATTGTAAAATGGTCTTATCTATTGGCAGGTTCGTTCCAATTCACATTCCAAGTAATATTCGGCATGCTAATTACATTGCCGGTTGCCAAATTGCATTATCTCTAATAGTTTCCGAGATATGGACTATCGATAATTTACACCTTAGGCTCTGCTTCTAACTTGGGCCCAAATTGTAAAATGGTCTTATCTATTGGCGATTTCGTTCCAATTCACATTCCAAGTAATATTCGGCATGCTAATTACATTGCCGGTTGCCAAATTGCATTATCTCTTATAATTTCCGAGATATGGACTATCGATAATTTACACCTTAGGCTCTGCTTCTAACTTGGGCCCAAATTGTAAAATGGTCTTATCTATTGGCGATTTCGTTCCAATTCACACTCCAAGTAATATTCGGCATGCTAATTACATTGCCGGTAGCGAAATTACATTATCTCTTATAGTTTCCAAGATATGGACTATCGATAATTTACACCTTAGGCTCTGCTTCTAACTTGCTCCCAAATTGTAAAATGGTCTTATCTATTGGCGATTTCGTTCCAATTCACATTCCAAGTAATATTCGGCATGCTAATTACATTGCCGGTTGCCAAATTGCATTATCTCTTATAGTTTCCGAGATATGGACTATCGATAATTTACACCTTAGGCTCTGCTTCTAACTTGGGCCCAAATTGTAAAATGGTCTTATCTATTGGCGATTTCGTTCCAATTCACATTCCAAGTAATATTCGGCATGCTAATTACATTGCCGGTTGCCAAATTGCATTATCTCTTATAGTTTCCGAGATATGGACTATCGATAATTTACACCTTAGGCTCTGCTTCTAACTTGGGCCCAAATTGTAAAATGGTCTTATCTATTGGCGATTTCGTCCCAATTCACATTCCAAGTGATATTCGGCATGCTAATTACATTGCCGGTTGCGAAATTGCATTATCCCTTATAGTTTCCGAGATATGGACTATCAATAATTTACACCTTAGGCTCTGCTTCTAACTTGGGCCCAAATTGTAAAATGGTCTTATCTATTGGCGATTTCGTTCCAATTCACATTCCAAGTAATATTCGGCATGCTAATTACATTGCCGGTTGCCAAATTGCATTATCTCTTATAGTTTCCGAGATATGGACTATCGATAATTTACACCTTAGGCTCTGCTTCTAACTTGGGCCCAAATTGTAAAATGGTCTTATCTATTGGCGATTTAGTTGCAATTCACATTCCAAGTAATATTCGGCATGCTAATTACATTGCCGGTTGCCAAATTGCATTATCTCTTATAGTTTCCGAGATATGGACTATCGATAATTTACACCTTAGGCTCTGCTTCTAACTTGGGCCCAAATTGTAAAATGGTCTTATCTATTGGCGATTTCGCTCCAATTCACATTCCAAGTAATATTCGGCATGCTAATTACATTGCCGGTTGCCAAATTGCATTATATCTTATAGTTTCCGAGATATGGACTATCGATAATTTACACCTTAGGCTCTGCTTCTAACTTGGGCCCAAATTGTAAAATGGTCTTATCTATTGGCGATTTCGTTCCAATTCACATTCCAAGTAATATTCGGCATGCTAATTACATTGCCGGTTGCCAAATTGCATTATCTCTTATAATTTCCGAGATATGGACTATCGATAATTTACACCTTAGGCTCTGCTTCTAACTTGGGCCCAAATTGTAAAATGGTCTTATCTATTGGCGATTTCGTTCCAATTCACACTCCAAGTAATATTCGGCATGCTAATTACATTGCCGGTAGCGAAATTACATTATCTCTTATAGTTTCCGAGATATGGACTATCGATAATTTACACCTTAGGCTCTGCTTCTAACTTGGGCCCAAATTGTAAAATGGTCTTATCTATTGGCGATTTCGTTCCAATTCACATTCCAAGTAATATTCGGCATGCTAATTACATTGCCGGTTGCCAAATTGCATTATCTCTTATAGTTTCCGAGATATGGACTATCGATAATTTACACCTTAGGCTCTGCTTCTAACTTGGGCCCAAATTGTAAAATGGTCTAATCTATTGGCGATTTCGTTCCAATTCACATTCCAAGTAATATTCGGCATGCTAATTACATTGCCGGTTGCCAAATTGCATTGTCTCTTATAGTTTCCGAGATATGGACTATCGATAATTTACACCTTAGGCTCTGCTTCTAACTTGGGCCCAAATTGTAAAATGGTCTTATCTATTGGCGATTTCGTTCCAATTCACATTCCAAGTAATATTCGGCATGCTAATTACATTCCCCGGTTGCCAAATTGAATTATCTCTTATAGTTTCCGAGATATGGACTATCGATAATTTACACCTTAGGCTCTGCTTCTAACTTGGGCCCAAATTGTAAAATGGTCTTATCTATTGGCGATTTCGTTCCAATTCACATTCCAAGTAATATTGGGCATGCTAATTACATTGCCGGTTGCCAAATTGCATTATCTCTTATAGTTTCCGAGATATGGACTATCGATAATTTACACCATAGGCTCTGCTTCTAACTTGGGCCCAAATTGTAAAATGGTCTTATATATTGGCGATTTCGTTCCAATTCACATTCCAAGTAATATTCGGCATGCTAATTACATTGCCGGTTGCCAAATTGCATTATCTCTTATAGTTTCCGAGATATGGACTATCGATAATTTACACCTTAGGCTCTGCTTCTAACTTGCTCCCAAATTGTAAAATGGCCTTATCTATTGGCGATTTCGTTCCAATTCACATTCCAAGTAATATTCGGCATGCTAATTACATTGCCGGTTGCCAAATTGCATTATCTCTTATAGTTTCCGAGATATGGACTATCGATAATTTACACCTTAGGCTCTGCTTCTAACTTGGGCCCAAATTGTAAAATGGTCTTACCTATTGGCGATTTCGTTCCAATTCACATTCCAAGTAATATTCGGCATGCTAATTACATTGCCGGTTGCCAAATTGCATTATCTCTTATAGTTTCCGAGATATGGACTATCGATAATTTACACCTTAGGCTCTGCTTCTAACTTGGGCCCAAATTGTAAAATGGTCTTATCTATTGGCGATTTCGTTCCAATTCACATTCCAAGTAATATTCGGCATGCTAATTACATTGCCGGTTGCCAAATTGCATTATCTCTTATAGTTTCCGAGATATGGACTATCGATAATTTACACCATAGGCTCTGCTTCTAACTTGGGCCCAAATTGTAAAATGGTCTTATATATTGGCGATTTCGTTCCAATTCACATTCCAAGTAATATTCGGCATGCTAATTACATTGCCGGTTGCCAAATTGCATTATCTCTTATAGTTTCCGAGATATGGACTATCGATAATTTACACCTTAGGCTCTGCTTCTAACTTGCTCCCAAATTGTAAAATGGCCTTATCTATTGGCGATTTCGTTCCAATTCACATTCCAAGTAATATTCGGCATGCTAATTACATTGCCGGTTGCCAAATTGCATTATCTCTTATAGTTTCCGAGATATGGACTATCGATAATTTACACCTTAGGCTCTGCTTCTAACTTGGGCCCAAATTGTAAAATGGTCTTACCTATTGGCGATTTCGTTCCAATTCACATTCCAAGTAATATTCGGCATGCTAATTACATTGCCGGTTGCCAAATTGCATTATCTCTTATAGTTTCCGAGATATGGACTATCGATAATTTACACTTTAGGCTCTGCTTCTAACTTGGGCCCAAATTGTAAAATGGTCTTATCTATCGGCGATTTCGTTCCAATTCACATTCCAAGTAATATTGGGCATGCTAATTACATTGCCGGTTGCCAAATTGCATTATCTCTTATAGTTTCCGAGATATGGACTATCGATAATTTACACCATAGGCTCTGCTTCTAACTTGGGCCCAAATTGTAAAATGGTCTTATATATTGGCGATTTCGTTCCAATTCACATTCCAAGTAATATTCGGCATGCTAATTACATTGCCGGTTGCCAAATTGCATTATCTCTTATAGTTTCCGAGATATGGACTATCGATAATTTACACCTTAGGCTCTGCTTCTAACTTGCTCCCAAATTGTAAAATGGCCTTATCTATTGGCGATTTCGTTCCAATTCACATTCCAAGTAATATTCGGCATGCTAATTACATTGCCGGTTGCCAAATTGCATTATCTCTTATAGTTTCCGAGATATGGACTATCGATAATTTACACCTTAGGCTCTGCTTCTAACTTGGGCCCAAATTGTAAAATGGCCTTATCTATTGGCGATTTCGTTCCAATTCACATTCCAAGTAATATTCGGCATGCTAATTACATTGCCGGTTGCCAAATTGCATTATCTCTTATAGTTTCCGAGATATGGACTATCGATAATTTACACCTTAGGCTCTGCTTCTAACTTGGGCCCAAATTGTAAAATGGTCTTACCTATTGGCGATTTCGTTCCAATTCACATTCCAAGTAATATTCGGCATGCTAATTACATTGCCGGTTGCCAAATTGCATTATCTCTTATAGTTTCCGAGATATGGACTATCGATAATTTACACCTTAGGCTCTGCTTCTAACTTGGGCCCAAATTGTAAAATGGTCTTATCTATCGGCGATTTCGTTCCAATTCACATTCCAAGTAATATTGGGCATGCTAATTACATTGCCGGTTGCCAAATTGCATTATCTCTTATTGTTTCCGAGATATGGACTATCGATAATTTACACCATAGGCTCTGCTTCTAACTTGGGCCCAAATTGTAAAATGGTCTTATATATTGGCGATTTCGTTCCAATTCACATTCCAAGTAATATTCGGCATGCTAATTACATTGCCGGTTGCCAAATTGCATTATCTCTTATAGTTTCCGAGATATGGACTATCGATAATTTACACCTTAGGCTCTGCTTCTAACTTGGGCCCAAATTGTAAAATGGTCTTATCTATTGGCGATTTCGTTCCAATTCACATTCCAAGTAATATTCGGCATGCTAATTACATTGCCGGTTGCCAAATTGCATTATCTCTTATAGTTTCCGAGATATGGACTATCGATAATTTACACCATAGGCTCTGCTTCTAACTTGGGCCCAAATTGTAAAATGGTCTTATATATTGGCGATTTCGTTCCAATTCACATTCCAAGTAATATTCGGCATGCTAATTACATTGCCGGTTGCCAAATTGCATTATCTCTTATAGTTTCCGAGATATGGACTATCGATAATTTACACCTTAGGCTCTGCTTCTAACTTGCTCCCAAATTGTAAAATGGCCTTATCTATTGGCGATTTCGTTCCAATTCACATTCCAAGTAATATTCGGCATGCTAATTACATTGCCGGTTGCCAAATTGCATTATCTCTTATAGTTTCCGAGATATGGACTATCGATAATTTACACCTTAGGCTCTGCTTCTAACTTGGGCCCAAATTGTAAAATGGTCTTACCTATTGGCGATTTCGTTCCAATTCACATTCCAAGTAATATTCGGCATGCTAATTACATTGCCGGTTGCCAAATTGCATTATCTCTTATAGTTTCCGAGATATGGACTATCGATAATTTACACCTTAGGCTCTGCTTCTAACTTGGGCCCAAATTGTAAAATGGTCTTATCTATCGGCGATTTCGTTCCAATTCACATTCCAAGTAATATTGGGCATGCTAATTACATTGCCGGTTGCCAAATTGCATTATCTCTTATAGTTTCCGAGATATGGACTATCGATAATTTACACCATAGGCTCTGCTTCTAACTTGGGCCCAAATTGTAAAATGGTCTTATATATTGGCGATTTCGTTCCAATTCACATTCCAAGTAATATTCGGCATGCTAATTACATTGCCGGTTGCCAAATTGCATTATCTCTTATAGTTTCCGAGATATGGACTATCGATAATTTACACCTTAGGCTCTGCTTCTAACTTGCTCCCAAATTGTAAAATGGCCTTATCTATTGGCGATTTCGTTCCAATTCACATTCCAAGTAATATTCGGCATGCTAATTACATTGCCGGTTGCCAAATTGCATTATCTCTTATAGTTTCCGAGATATGGACTATCGATAATTTACACCTTAGGCTCTGCTTCTAACTTGGGCCCAAATTGTAAAATGGTCTTACCTATTGGCGATTTCGTTCCAATTCACATTCCAAGTAATATTCGGCATGCTAATTACATTGCCGGTTGCCAAATTGCATTATCTCTTATAGTTTCCGAGATATGGACTATCGATAATTTACACCTTAGGCTCTGCTTCTAACTTGGGCCCAAATTGTAAAATGGTCTTATCTATTGGCGATTTCGTTCCAATTCACATTCCAAGTAATATTCGGCATGCTAATTACATTGCCGGTTGCCAAATTGCATTATCTCTTATAGTTTCCGAGATATGGACTATCAATAATTTACACCTTAGGCTCTGCTTCTAACTTGGGTCCAAATTGTAAAATGGTCTTATCTATTGGCGATTTCGTTCCAATTCACATTCCAAGTAATATTCGGCATGCTAATTACATTGCCGGTTGCCAAATTGCATTATCTCTTATAGTTTCCGAGATATGGACTATCGATAATTTACACCTTAGTTTCTGCTTCTAACTTGGGGCCAAATTGTAAAATGGTCTTATCTATTGGCGATTTCGTTCCAATTCACATTCCAAGTAATATTCGGCATGCTAATTACATTGCCGGTTGCCAAATTGCATTATCTCTTATAGTTTCCGAGATATGGACTATCGATAATTTACACCTTAGGCTCTGCTTCTAACTTGGGCCCAAATTGTAAAATGGTCTTATCTATTGGCAGGTTCGTTCCAATTCACATTCCAAGTAATATTCGGCATGCTAATTACATTGCCGGTTGCCAAATTGCATTATCTCTAATAGTTTCCGAGATATGGACTATCGATAATTTACACCTTAGGCTCTGCTTCTAACTTGGGCCCAAATTGTAAAATGGTCTTATCTATTGGCGATTGCGTTCCAATTCACATTCCAAGTAATATTCGGCATGCTAATTACATTGCCGGTTGCCAAATTGCATTATCTCTTATAATTTCCGAGATATGGACTATCGATAATTTACACCTTAGGCTCTGCTTCTAACTTGGGCCCAAATTGTAAAATGGTCTTATCTATTGGCGATTTCGTTCCAATTCACACTCCAAGTAATATTCGGCATGCTAATTACATTGCCGGTAGCGAAATTACATTATCTCTTATAGTTTCCAAGATATGGACTATCGATAATTTACACCTTAGGCTCTGCTTCTAACTTGCTCCCAAATTGTAAAATGGTCTTATCTATTGGCGATTTCGTTCCAATTCACATTCCAAGTAATATTCGGCATGCTAATTACATTGCCGGTTGCCAAATTGCATTATCTCTTATAGTTTCCGAGATATGGACTATCGATAATTTACACCTTAGGCTCTGCTTCTAACTTGGGCCCAAATTGTAAAATGGTCTTATCTATTGGCGATTTCGTTCCAATTCACATTCCAAGTAATATTCGGCATGCTAATTACATTGCCGGTTGCCAAATTGCATTATCTCTTATAGTTTCCGAGATATGGACTATCGATAATTTACACCTTAGGCTCTGCTTCTAACTTGGGCCCAAATTGTAAAATGGTCTTATCTATTGGCGATTTCGTCCCAATTCACATTCCAAGTGATATTCGGCATGCTAATTACATTGCCGGTTGCGAAATTGCATTATCCCTTATAGTTTCCGAGATATGGACTATCAATAATTTACACCTTAGGCTCTGCTTCTAACTTGGGCCCAAATTGTAAAATGGTCTTATCTATTGGCGATTTCGTTCCAATTCACATTCCAAGTAATATTCGGCATGCTAATTACATTGCCGGTTGCCAAATTGCATTATCTCTTATAGTTTCCGAGATATGGACTATCGATAATTTACACCTTAGGCTCTGCTTCTAACTTGGGCCCAAATTGTAAAATGGTCTTATCTATTGGCGATTTAGTTGCAATTCACATTCCAAGTAATATTCGGCATGCTAATTACATTGCCGGTTGCCAAATTGCATTATCTCTTATAGTTTCCGAGATATGGACTATCGATAATTTACACCTTAGGCTCTGCTTCTAACTTGGGCCCAAATTGTAAAATGGTCTTATCTATTGGCGATTTCGCTCCAATTCACATTCCAAGTAATATTCGGCATGCTAATTACATTGCCGGTTGCCAAATTGCATTATATCTTATAGTTTCCGAGATATGGACTATCGATAATTTACACCTTAGGCTCTGCTTCTAACTTGGGCCCAAATTGTAAAATGGTCTTATCTATTGGCGATTTCGTTCCAATTCACATTCCAAGTAATATTCGGCATGCTAATTACATTGCCGGTTGCCAAATTGCATTATCTCTTATAATTTCCGAGATATGGACTATCGATAATTTACACCTTAGGCTCTGCTTCTAACTTGGGCCCAAATTGTAAAATGGTCTTATCTATTGGCGATTTCGTTCCAATTCACACTCCAAGTAATATTCGGCATGCTAATTACATTGCCGGTAGCGAAATTACATTATCTCTTATAGTTTCCGAGATATGGACTATCGATAATTTACACCTTAGGCTCTGCTTCTAACTTGGGCCCAAATTGTAAAATGGTCTTATCTATTGGCGATTTCGTTCCAATTCACATTCCAAGTAATATTCGGCATGCTAATTACATTGCCGGTTGCCAAATTGCATTATCTCTTATAGTTTCCGAGATATGGACTATCGATAATTTACACCTTAGGCTCTGCTTCTAACGTGGGCCCAAATTGTAAAATGGTCTTATCTATTGGCGATTTCGTTCCAATTCACATTCCAAGTAATATTCGGCATGCTAATTACATTGCCGGTTGCCAAATTGCATTATCTCTTATAGTTTCCGAGATATGGACTATCGATAATTTACACCTTAGGCTCTGCTTCTAACTTGGGCCCAAATTGTAAAATGGTCTTATCTATTGGCGATTTCGTCCCAATTCACATTCCAAGTGATATTCGGCATGCTAATTACATTGCCGGTTGCGAAATTGCATTATCTCTTATAGTTTCCGAGATATGGACTATCAATAATTTACACCTTAGGCTCTGCTTCTAACTTGGGCCCAAATTGTAAAATGGTCTTATCTATTGGCGATTTCGTTCCAATTCACATTCCAAGTAATATTCGGCATGCTAATTACATTGCCGGTTGCCAAATTGCATTATCTCTTATAGTTTCCGAGATATGGACTATCGATAATTTACACCTTAGGCTCTGCTTCTAACTTGGGCCCAAATTGTAAAATGGTCTAATCTATTGGCGATTTCGTTCCAATTCACATTCCAAGTAATATTCGGCATGCTAATTACATTGCCGGTTGCCAAATTGCATTATCTCTTATAGTTTCCGAGATATGGACTATCGATAATTTACACCTTAGGCTCTGCTTCTAACTTGGGCCCAAATTGTAAAATGGTCTTATCTATTGGCGATTTCGTTCCAATTCACATTCCAAGTAATATTCGGCATGCTAATTACATTGCCGGTTGCCAAATTGCATTATCTCTTATAGTTTCCGAGATATGGACTATCGATAATTTACACCATAGGCTCTGCTTCTAACTTGGGCCCAAATTGTAAAATGGTCTTATCTATTGGCGATTTCGTTCCAATTCACATTCCAAGTAATATTCGGCATGCTAATTACATTGCCGGTTGCCAAATTGCATTATCTCTTATAGTTTCCGAGATATGGACTATCGATAATTTACACCTTAGGCTCTGCTTCTAACTTGCTCCCAAATTGTAAAATGGTCTTATCTATTGGCGATTTCGTTCCAATTCACATTCCAAGTAATATTCGGCATGCTAATTACATTGCCGGTTGCCAAATTGCATTATCTCTTATAGTTTCCGAGATATGGACTATCGATAATTTACACCTTAGGCTCTGCTTCTAACTTGGGCCCAAATTGTAAAATGGTCTTATCTATTGGCGATTTCGTTCCAATTCACATTCCAAGTAATATTCGGCATGCTAATTACATTGCCGGTTGCCAAATTGCATTATCTCTTATAGTTTCCGAGATATGGACTATCGATAATTTACACCATAGGCTCTGCTTCTAACTTGGGCCCAAATTGTAAAATGGTCTTATATATTGGCGATTTCGTTCCAATTCACATTCCAAGTAATATTCGGCATGCTAATTACATTGCCGGTTGCCAAATTGCATTATCTCTTATAGTTTCCGAGATATGGACTATCGATAATTTACACCTTAGGCTCTGCTTCTATCTTGGGCCCAAATTGTAAAATGGTCTTATATATTGGCGATTTCGTTCCAATTCACATTCCAAGTAATATTCGGCATGCTAATTACATTGCCGGTTGCCAAATTGCATTATCTCTAATAGTTTCCGAGATATGGACTATCGATAATTTACACCTTAGGCTCTGCTTCTAACTTGGGCCCAAATTGTAAAATGATCTTATCTATTGGCGATTTCGTTTCAATTCACATTCCAAGTAATATTCGGCATGCTAATTACATTGCCGGTTGCCAAATTGCATTATCTCTTATAATTTCCGAGATATGGACTATCGATAATTTACACCTTAGGCTCTGCTTCTAACTTGGGCCCAAATTGTAAAATGGTCTTATCTATTGGCGATTTCGTTCCAATTCACACTCCAAGTAATATTCGGCATGCTAATTACATTGCCGGTAGCGAAATTACATTATCTCTTATAGTTTCCGAGATATGGACTATCGATAATTTACACCTTAGGCTCTGCTTCTAACTTGGGCCCAAATTGTAAAATGGTCTTATCTATTGGCGATTTCGTTCCAATTCACATTCCAAGTAATATTCGGCATGCTAATTACATTGCCGGTTGCCAAATTGCATTATCTCTTATAGTTTCCGAGATATGGACTATCGATAATTTACACCTTAGGCTCTGCTTCTAACTTGGGCCCAAATTGTAAAATGGTCTTATCTATTGGCGATTTCGTCCCAATTCACATTCCAAGTGATATTCGGCATGCTAATTACATTGCCGGTTGCGAAATTGCATTATCTCTTATAGTTTCCGAGATATGGACTATCAATAATTTACACCTTAGGCTCTGCTTCTAACTTGGGCCCAAATTGTAAAATGGTCTTATCTATTGGCGATTTCGTTCCAATTCACATTCCAAGTAATATTCGGCATGCTAATTACATTGCCGGTTGCCAAATTGCATTATCTCTTATAGTTTCCGAGATATGGACTATCGATAATTTACACCTTAGGCTCTGCTTCTAACTTGGGCCCAAATTGTAAAATGGTCTTATCAATTGGCGATTTCGTTCCAATTCACATTCCAAGTAATATTCGGCATTCTAATTACATTGCCGGTTGCCAAATTGCATTATCTCTTATAGTTTCCGAGATATGGACTATCGATAATTTACACCTTAGGCTCTGCTTCTAACTTGGGCCCAAATTGTAAAATGGTCTTATCTATTGGCGATTTCGTTCCAATTCACATTCCAAGTAATATTCGGCATGCTAATTACATTGCCGGTTGCCAAATTGCATTATCTCTTATAGTTTCCGAGATATGGACTATCGATAATTTACACCTTAGGCTCTGCTTCTAACTTGGGCCCAAATTGTAAAATGGTCTTATCTATTGGCGATTTCGTTCCAATTCACACTCCTAGTAATATTCGGCATGCTAATTACATTGCCGGTTGCGAAATTGCATTATCTCTTATAGTTTCCGAGATATGGACTATCAATAATTTACACCTTAGGCTCTGCTTCTAACTTGGGATCAAATTGTAAAATGGTCTTATATATTGGCGATTTCGTTCCAATTCACATTCCAAGTAATATTCGGCATGCTAATTACATTGCCGGTTGCCAAATTGCATTATCTCTTATAGTTTCCGAGATATGGACTATCGATAATTTACACCTTAGGCTCTGCTTCTAACTTGGGCCCAAATTGTAAAATGGCCTTATCTATTGGCGATTTCGTCCCAATTCACACTCCAAGTAATATTCGGCATGCTAATTACATTGCCGGTTGCGAAATTGCATTATCTCTTATAGTTTCAGAGATATGGACTATCGATAATTTACACCTTAGGCTCTGCTTCTAACTTGGGCCCAAATTGTAAAATGGTCTTATCTATTGGCAATTTCGTTCCAATTCACATTCCAAGTAATATTCGGCATGCTAATTACATTGCCGGTTGCCAAATTGCATTATCTCTTATAGTTTCCGAGATATGGACTATCGATAATTTACACCTTAGGCTCTGCTTCTAACTTAGGCCCAAATTGTAAAATGGTCTTATCTATTGGCGATTTCGTTCCAATTCACATTCCAAGTAATATTCGGCATGCTAATTACATTGCCGGTTGCCAAATTGCATTAACTCTTATAGTTTTCGAGATATGGACTATCGATAATTTACACCTTAGGCTCTGCTTCTAACTTGGGCCCAAATTGTAAAATGGTCTTATCTATTGGCGATTTCGTTCCAATTCACATTCCAAGTAATATTCGGCATACTAATTACATTGCCGGTTGCCAAATTGCATTATCTCTTATAGTTTCCGAGATATGGACTATCGATAATTTACACCATAGGCTCTGCTTCTAACTTGGGCCCAAATTGTAAAATGGCCTTATCTATTGGCGATTTCGTTCCAATTCACATTCCAAGTAATATTCGGCATGCTAATTACATTGCCGGTTGCCAAATTGCATTATCTCTTATAGTTTCCGAGATATGGACTATCGATAATTTACACCATAGGCTCTGCTTCTAACTTGGGCCCAAATTGTAAAATGGTCTTATCTATTGGCGATTTCGTTCCAATTCACATTCCAAGTAATATTCGGCATGCTAATTACATTGCCGGTTGCCAAATTGCATTATCTCTTATAGTTTCCGAGATATGGACTATCGATAATTTACACCTTAGGCTCTGCTTCTAACTTGGGCCCAAATTGTAAAATGGTCTTATCTATTGGCGATTTCGTCAAAATTCACATTCCAAGTGATATTCGGCATGCTAATTACATTGCCGGTTGCGAAATTGCATTATCTCTTATAGTTTCCGAGATATGGACTATCAATAATTTACACCTTAGGCTCTGCTTCTAACTTGGGCCCAAATTGTAAAATGGTCTTATCTATTGGCGATTTCGTTCCAATTCACATTCCAAGTAATATTCGGCATGCTAATTACATTGCCGGTTGCCAAATTGCATTATCTCTTATAGTTTCCGAGATATGGACTATCGATAATTTACACCTTAGGCTCTGCTTCTAACTTGGGCCCAAATTGTAAAATGGTCTTATCTATTGGCGATTTAGTTGCAATTCACATTCCAAGTAATATTCGGCATGCTAATTACATTGCCGGTTGCCAAATTGCATTATCTCTTATAGTTTCCGAGATATGGACTATCGATAATTTACACCTTAGGCTCTGCTTCTAACTTGGGCCCAAATTGTAAAATGGTCTTATCTATTGGCGATTTCGTTCCAATTCACATTCCAAGTATCTGCTTCTAACTTGGGCCCAAATTGTAAAATGGTCTTATCTATTGGCGATTTCGTTCCAATTCACATTCCAAGTAATATTCGGCATGCTAATTACATTGCCGGTTGCCAAATTGCATTATCTCTTATAGTTTCCGAGATATGGACTATCGATAATTTACACCATAGGCTCTGCTTCTAACTTGGGCCCAAATTTTAAAATGGTCTTATATATTGGCGATTTCGTTCCAATTCACATTCCAAGTAATATTCGGCATGCTAATTACATTGCCGGTTGCCAAATTGCATTATCTCTTATAGTTTCCGAGATATGGACTATCCATAATTTACACCTTAGGCTCTGCTTCTAACTTGCTCCCAAATTGTAAAATGGCCTTATCTATTGGCGATTTCGCTCCAATTCACATTCCAAGTAATATTCGGCATGCTAATTACATTGCCGGTTGCCAAATTGCATTATCTCTTATAGTTTCCGAGATATGGACTATCGATAATTTACACCTTAGGCTCTGCTTCTAACTTGGGCCCAAATTGTAAGATGGTCTTATCTATTGGCGATTTCGTTCCAATTCACATTCCAAGTAATATTCGGCATGCTAATTACATTGCCGGTTGCCAAATTGCATTATCTCTTATAGTTTCCGAGATATGGACTATCGATAATTTACACCTTAGGCTCTGCTTCTAACTTGGGCCCAAATTGTAAAATGGTCTTATCTATTGGCGATTTCGTCCCAATTCACATTCCAAGTGATATTCGGCATGCTAATTACATTGCCGGTTGCGAAATTGCATTATCTCTTATAGTTTCCGAGATATGGACTATCGATAATTTACACCTTAGTCTCTGCTTCTAACTTGGGCCCAAATTGTAAAATGGTCTTATCTATTGGCGATTTCGTTCCTATTCACATTCCAAGTAATATTCGGCATGCTAATTACATTGCCGGTTGCCAAATTGCATTATCTCTTATAGTTTCCGAGATATGGACTATCGATAATTTACACCTTAGTCTCTGCTTCTAACTTGGGCCCAAATTGTAAAATGGTCTTATCTATTGGCGATTTCGTTCCTATTCACATTCCAAGTAATATTCGGCATGCTAATTACATTGCCGGTTGCCAAATTGCATTATCTCTTATAGTTTCCGAGATATGGACTATCGATAATTTACACCTTAGGCTCTGCTTCTAACTTGGGCCCAAATTGTAAAATTGTCTTATCTATTGGCAGGTTCGTTCCAATTCACATTCCAAGTAATATTCGGCATGCTAATTACATTGCCGGTTGCCAAATTGCATTATCTCTAATAGTTTCCGAGATATGGACTATCGATAATTAACACCTTAGGCTCTGCTTCTAACTTGGGCCCAAATTGTAAAATGGTCTTATCTATTGGCGATTTCGTTCCAATTCACATTCCAAGTAATATTCGGCATGCTAATTACATTGCCGGTTGCCAAATTGCATTATCTCTTATAATTTCCGAGATATGGACTATCGATAATTTACACCTTAGGCTCTGCTTCTAACTTGGGCCCAAATTGTAAAATGGTCTTATCTATTGGCGATTTCGTTCCAATTCACACTCCAAGTAATATTCGGCATGCTAATTACATTGCCGGTAGCGAAATTACATTATCTCTTATAGTTTCCGAGATATGGACTATCGATAATTTACACCTTAGGCTCTGCTTCTAACTTGGGCCCAAATTGTAAAATGGTCTTATCTATTGGCGATTTCGTTCCAATTCACATTCCAAGTAATATTCGGCATGCTAATTACATTGCCGGTTGCCAAATTGCATTATCTCTTATAGTTTCCGAGATATGGACTATCGATAATTTACACCTTAGGCTCTGCTTCTAACTTGGGCCCAAATTGTAAAATGGTCTTATCTATTGGCGATTTCGTCCCAATTCACATTCCAAGTGATATTCGGCATGCTAATTACATTGCCGGTGCGAAATTGCATTATCTCTTATAGTTTCCGAGATATGGACTATCAATAATTTACACCTTAGGCTCTGCTTCTAACTTGGGTCCAAATTGTAAAATGGTCTTATCTATTGGCGATTTCGTTCCAATTCACATTCCAAGTAATATTCGGCATGCTAATTACATTGCCGGTTGCCAAATTGCATTATCTCTTATAGTTTCCGAGATATGGACTATCGATAATTTACACCTTAGGCTCTGCTTCTAACTTGGGCCCAAATTGTAAAATGGTCTAATCTATTGGCGATTTCGTTCCAATTCACATTCCAAGTAATATTCGGCATGCTAATTACATTGCCGGTTGCCAAATTGCATTATCTCTTATAGTTTCCGAGATATGGACTATCGATAATTTACACCATAGGCTCTGCTTCTAACTTGGGCCCAAATTGTAAAATGGTCTTATCTATTGGCGATTTCGTTCCAATTCACATTCCAAGTAATATTCGGCATGCTAATTACATTGCCGGTTGCCAAATTGCATTATCTCTTATAGTTTCCGAGATATGGACTATCGATAATTTACACCTTAGGCTCTGCTTCTAACTTGGGCCCAAATTGTAAAATGGTCTTATCTATTGGCGATTTCGTCAAAATTCACATTCCAAGTGATATTCGGCATGCTAATTACATTGCCGGTTGCGAAATTGCATTATCTCTTATAGTTTCCGAGATATGGACTATCAATAATTTACACCTTAGGCTCTGCTTCTAACTTGGGCCCAAATTGTAAAATGGTCTTATCTATTGGCGATTTCGTTCCAATTCACATTCCAAGTAATATTCGGCATGCTAATTACATTGCCGGTTGCCAAATTGCATTATCTCTTATAGTTTCCGAGATATGGACTATCGATAATTTACACCTTAGGCTCTGCTTCTAACTTGGGCCCAAATTGTAAAATGGTCTTATCTATTGGCGATTTCGTTCCAATTCACATTCCAAGTAATATTATGGACTATCGATAATTTACACCTTAGGCTCTGCTTCTAACTTGGGCCCAAATTGTAAAATGGTCTTATCTATTGGCGATTTCGTACCAATTCACATTCCAAGTAATATTGGGCATGCTAATTACATTGCCGGTTGCCAAATTGCATTATCTCTTATAGTTTCCGAGATATGGACTATCGATAATTTACACCATAGGCTCTGCTTCTAACTTGGGCCCAAATTGTAAAATGGTCTTACCTATTGGCGATTTCGTTCCAATTCACATTCCAAGTAATATTCGGCATGCTAATTACATTGCCGGTTGCCAAATTGCATTATCTCTTATAGTTTCCGAGATATGGACTATCGATAATTTACACCTTAGGCTCTGCTTCTAACTTGCTCCCAAATTGTAAAATGGCCTTATCTATTGGCGATTTCGCTCCAATTCACATTCCAAGTAATATTCGGCATGCTAATTACATTGCCGGTTGCCAAATTGCATTATCTCTTATAGTTTCCGAGATATGGACTATCGATAATTTACACCTTAGGCTCTGCTTCTAACTTGGGCCCAAATTGTAAAATGGTCTTACCTATTGGCGATTTCGTTCCAATTCACATTCCAAGTAATATTCGGCATGCTAATTACATTGCCGGTTGCCAAATTGCATTATCTCTTATAGTTTCCGAGATATGGACTATCGATAATTTACACCTTAGGCTCTGCTTCTAACTTGGGCCCAAATTGTAAAATTGTCTTATCTATTGGCAGTTTCGTTCCAATTCACATTCCAAGTAATATTCGGCATGCTAATTACATTGCCGGTTGCCAAATTGCATTATCTCTAATAGTTTCCGAGATATGGACTATCGATAATTAACACCTTAGGCTCTGCTTCTAACTTGGGCCCAAATTGTAAAATGGTCTTATCTATTGGCGATTTCGTTCCAATTCACATTCCAAGTAATATTCGGCATGCTAATTACATTGCCGGTTGCCAAATTGCATTATCTCTTATAATTTCCGAGATATGGACTATCGATAATTTACACCTTAGGCTCTGCTTCTAACTTGGGATAAAATTGTAAAATGGTCTTATCTATTGGCGATTTCGTTCCAATTCACACTCCAAGTAATATTCGGCATGCTAATTACATTGCCGGTAGCGAAATTACATTATCTCTTATAGTTTCCGAGACATGGACTATCGATAATTTACACCTTAGGCTCTGCTTCTAACTTGGGCCCAAATTGTAAAATGGTCTTATCTATTGGCGATTTCGTTCCAATTCACATTCCAAGTAATATTCGGCATGCTAATTACATTGCCGGTTGCCAAATTGCATTATCTCTTAAAGTTTCCGAGATATGGACTATCGATAATTTACACCTTAGGCTCTGCTTCTAACTTGGGCCCAAATTGTAAAATGGTCTTATCTATTGGCGATTTCGTCCCAATTCACATTCCAAGTGATATTCGGCATGCTAATTACATTGCCGGTTGCGAAATTGCATTATCTCTTATAGTTTCCGAGATATGGACTATCAATAATTTACACCTTAGGCTCTGCTTCTAACTTGGGCCCAAATTGTAAAATGGTCTTATCTATTGGCGATTTCGTTCCAATTCACATTCCAAGTAATATTCGGCATGCTAATTACATTGCCGGTTGCCAAATTGCATTATCTCTTATAGTTTCCGAGATATGGACTATCGATAATTTACACCTTAGGCTCTGCTTCTAACTTGGGCCCAAATTGTAAAATGGTCTAATCTATTGGCGATTTCGTTCCAATTCACATTCCAAGTAATATTCGGCATGCTAATTACATTGCCGGTTGCCAAATTGCATTATCTCTTATAGTTTCCGAGATATGGACTATCGATAATTTACACCTTAGGCTCTGCTTCTAACTTGGGCCCAAATTGTAAAATGGTCTTATCTATTGGCGATTTCGTTCCAATTCACATTCCAAGTAATATTCGGCATGCTAATTACATTGCCGGTTGCCAAATTGCATTATCTCTTATAGTTTCCGAGATATGGACTATCGATAATTTGTACCATAGGCTCTGCTTCTAACTTGGGCCCAAATTGTAAAATGGTCTTATCTATTGGCGATTTCGTTCCAATTCACATTCCAAGTAATATTCGGCATGCTAATTACATTGCCGGTTGCCAAATTGCATTATCTCTTATAGTTTCCGAGATATGGACTATCGATAATTTACACCTTAGGCTCTGCTTCTAACTTGCTCCCAAATTGTAAAATGGTCTTATCTATTGGCGATTTCGTTCCAATTCACATTCCAAGTAATATTCGGCATGCTAATTACATTGCCTGTTGCCAAATTGCATTATCTCTTATAGTTTCCGAGATATGGACTATCGATAATTTACACCTTAGGCTCTGCTTCTAACTTGGGCCCAAATTGTAAAATGGTCTTATCTATTGGCGATTTCGTTCCAATTCACATTCCAAGTAATATTCGGCATGCTAATTACATTCCCCGGTTGCCAAATTGAATTATCTCTTATATATTCCGAGATATGGACTATCGATAATTTACACCTTAGGCTCTGCTTCTAACTTGGGCCCAAATTGTAAAATGGTCTTATCTATTGGCGATTTCGTTCCAATTCACATTCCAAGTAATATTGGGCATGCTAATTACATTGCCGGTTGCCAAATTGCATTATCTCTTATAGTTTCCGAGATATGGACTATCGATAATTTACACCATAGGCTCTGCTTCTAACTTGGGCCCAAATTGTAAAATGGTCTTATATATTGGCGATTTCGTTCCAATTCACATTCCAAGTAATATTCGGCATGCTAATTTCATTGCCGGTTGCCAAATTGCATTATCTCTTATAGTTTCCGAGATATGGACTATCGATAATTTACACCTTAGGCTCTGCTTCTAACTTGCTCCCAAATTGTAAAATGGCCTTATCTATTGGCGATTTCGTTCCAATTCACATTCCAAGTAATATTCGGCATGCTAATTACATTGCCGGTTGCCAAATTGCATTATCTCTTATAGTTTCCGAGATATGGACTATCGATAATTTACACCTTAGGCTCTGCTTCTAACTTGGGCCCAAATTGTAAAATGGTCTTACCTATTGGCGATTTCGTTCCAATTCACATTCCAAGTAATATTCGGCATGCTAATTACATTGCCGGTTGCCAAATTGCATTATCTCTTATAGTTTCCGAGATATGGACTATCGATAATTTACACCTTAGGCTCTGCTTCTAACTTGGGCCCAAATTGTAAAATGGTCTTATCTATCGGCGATTTCGTTCCAATTCACATTCCAAGTAATATTGGGCATGCTAATTACATTGCCGGTTGCCAAATTGCATTATCTCTTATAGTTTCCGAGATATGGACTATCGATAATTTACACCATAGGCTCTGCTTCTAACTTGGGCCCAAATTGTAAAATGGTCTTATATATTGGCGATTTCGTTCCAATTCACATTCCAAGTAATATTCGGCGTGCTAACTACATTGACGGTTGCCAAATTGCATTATCTCTTATATTTTCCGAGATATGGACTATCGATAATTTACACCTTAGGCTCTGCTTCTAACTTGCTCCCAAATTGCAAAATGGCCTTATCTATTGGCGATTTCGTTCCAATTCACATTCCAAGTAATATTCGGCATGCTAATTACATTGCCGGTTGCCAAATTGCATTATCTCTTATAGTTTCCGAGATATGGACTATCGATAATTTACACCTTAGGCTCTGCTTCTAACTTGGGCCCAAATTGTAAAATGGTCTTACCTATTGGCGATTTCGTTCCAATTCACATTCCAAGTAATATTCGGCATGCTAATTACATTACCGGTTGCCAAATTGCATTATCTCTTATAGTTTCCGAGATATGGACTATCGATAATTTACACCTTAGGCTCTGCTTCTAACTTGGGCCCAAATTGTAAAATGGTCTTATCTATTGGCGATTTCGTTCCAATTCACATTCCAAGTAATATTCGGCATGCTAATTACATTGCCGGTTGCCAAATTGCATTATCTCTTATAGTTTCCGAGATATGGACTATCGATAATTTACACCTTAGGCTCTGCTTCTAACTTGGGCCCAAATTGTAAAATGGTCTTATCTATTGGCGATTTCGTCCCAATTCACATTCCAAGTGATATTCGGCATGCTAATTACATTGCCGGTTGCGAAATTGCATTATCTCTTATAGTTTCCGAGATATGGACTATCAATAATTTACACCTTAGGCTCTGCTTCTAACTTGGGTCCAAATTGTAAAATGGTCTTATCTATTGGCGATTTCGTTCCAATTCACATTCCAAGTAATATTCGGCATGCTAATTACATTGCCGGTTGCCAAATTGCATTATCTCTTATAGTTTCCGAGATATGGACTATCGATAATTTACACCTTAGTTTCTGCTTCTAACTTGGGCCCAAATTGTAAAATGGTCTTATCTATTGGCGATTTCGTTCCAATTCACATTCCAAGTAATATTCGGCATGCTAATTACATTGCCGGTTGCCAAATTGCATTATCTCTTATAGTTTCCGAGATATGGACTATCGATAATTTACACCTTAGGCTCTGCTTCTAACTTGGGCCCAAATTGTAAAATGGTCTTATCTATTGGCAGGTTCGTTCCAATTCACATTCCAAGTAATATTCGGCATGCTAATTACATTGCCGGTTGCCAAATTGCATTATCTCTTATAGTTTCCGAGATATGGATTATCGATAATTTACACCTTAGGCTCTGCTTCTAACTTGTAAAATAATTGTAAAATGGTCTTATCTATTGGCAGTTTCGTTCCAATTCACATTCCAAGTAATATTCGGCATGCTAATTACATTGCCGGTTGCGAAATTGCATTATCTCTTATAGTTTCCGAGATATGGACTATCAATAATTTACACCTTAGGCTCTGCTTCTAACTTGGGCCCAAATTGTAAAATGGTCTTATCTTTTGGCGATTTCGTTCCAATTCACATTCCAAGTAATATTCGGCATGCTAATTACATTGCCGGTTGCCAAATTGCATTATCTCTTATAATTTCCGAGATATGGACTATCGATAATTTACACCTTAGGCTCTACTTCTAACTTGGGCCCAAATTGTAAAATGGTCTTATCTATTGGCGATTTCGTTCCAATTCACACTCCAAGTAATATTCGGCATGCTAATTACATTGCCGGTAGCGAAATTACATTATCTCTTATAGTTTCCGAGATATGGACTATCGATAATTTACACCTTAGGCTCTGCTTCTAACTTGGGCCCAAATTGTAAAATGGTCTTATCTATTGGCGATTTCGTTCCAATTCACATTCCAAGTAATATTCGGCATGCTAATTACATTGCCGGTTGCCAAATTGCATTATCTCTTATAGTTTCCGAGATATGGACTATCGATAATTTACACCTTAGGCTCTGCTTCTAACTTGGGCCCAAATTGTAAAATGGTCTTATCTATTGGCGATTTCGTCCCAATTCACATTCCAAGTGATATTCGGCATGCTAATTACATTGCCGGTTGCGAAATTGCATTATCTCTTATAGTTTCCGAGATATGGACTATCAATAATTTACACCTTAGGCTCTGCTTCTAACTTGGGCCCAAATTGTAAAATGGTCTTATCTATTGGCGATTTCGTTCCAATTCACATTCCAAGTAATATTCGGCATGCTAATTACATTGCCGGTTGCCAAATTGCATTATCTCTTATAGTTTCCGAGATATGGACTATCGATAATTTACACCTTAGGCTCTGCTTCTAACTTGGGCCCAAATTGTAAAATGGTCTAATCTATTGGCGATTTCGTTCCAATTCACATTCCAAGTAATATTCGGCATGCTAATTACATTGCCGGTTGCCAAATTACATTATCTCTTATAGTTTCCGAGATATGGACTATCGATAATTTACACCTTAGGCTCTGCTTCTAACTTGTCCCAAATTGTAAAATGGTCTTATCTATTGGCGATTTCGTTCCAATTCACACTCCAAGTAATATTCGGCATGCTAATTACATTGCCGGTTGCCAAATTGCATTATCTCTTATAGTTTCCGAGATATGGACTATCGATAATTTGCACCATAGGCTCTGCTTCTAACTTGGGCCCAAATTGTAAAATGGTCGTATCTATTGGCGATTTCGTTCCAATTCACATTCCAAGTAATATTCGGCATGCTAATTACATTGCCGCTTGCCAAATTGCATTATCTCTTATAGTTTCCAAGATATGGACTATCGATAATTTACACCTTAGGCTCTGCTTCTAACTTGCTCCCAAATTGTAAAATGGTCTTATCTATTGGCGATTTCGTTCCAATTCACATTCCAAGTAATATTCGGCATGCTAATTACATTGCCGGTTGCCAAATTGCATTATCTCTTATAGTTTCCGAGATATGGACTATCGATAATTTACACCTTAGGCTCTGCTTCTAACTTGGGCCCAAATTGTAAAATGGTCTTATCTATTGGCGATTTCGTTCCAATTCACATTCCAAGTAATATTCGGCATGCTAATTACATTCCCCGGTTGCCAAATTGAATTATCTCTTATAGTTTCCGAGATATGGACTATCGATAATTTACACCTTAGGCTCTGCTTCTAACTTGTTCCCAAATTGTAAAATGGTCTTATCTATTGGCGATTTCGTTCCAATTCACATTCCAAGTAATATTGGGCATGCTAATTACATTGCCGGTTGCCAAATTGCATTATCTCTTATAGTTTCCGAGATATGGACTATCGATAATTTACACCTTAGGCTCTGCTTCTAACTTGGGCCCAAATTGTAAAATGGTCTTATCTATCGGCGATTTCGTTCCAATTCACATTCCAAGTAATATTGGGCATGCTAATTACATTGCCGGTTGCCAAATTGCATTATCTCTTATAGTTTCCGAGATATGGACTATCGATAATTTACACCATAGGCTCTGCTTCTAACTTGGGCCCAAATTGTAAAATGGTCTTATATATTGGCGATTTCGTTCCAATTCACATTCCAAGTAATATTCGGCATGCTAACTACATTGACGGTTGCCAAATTGCATTATCTCTTATATTTTCCGAGATATGGACTATCGATAATTTACACCTTAGGCTCTGCTTCTAACTTGCTCCCAAATTGCAAAATGGCCTTATCTATTGGCGATTTCGTTCCAATTCACATTCCAAGTAATATTCGGCATGCTAATTACATTGCCGGTTGCCAAATTGCATTATCTCTTATAGTTTCCGAGATATGGACTATCGATAATTTACACCTTAGGCTCTGCTTCTAACTTGGGCCCAAATTGTAAAATGGTCTTACCTATTGGCGATTTCGTTCCAATTCACATTCCAAGTAATATTCGGCATGCTAATTACATTACCGGTTGCCAAATTGCATTATCTCTTATAGTTTCCGAGATATGGACTATCGATAATTTACACCTTAGGCTCTGCTTCTAACTTGGGCCCAAATTGTAAAATGGTCTTATCTATTGGCGATTTCGTTCCAATTCACATTCCAAGTAATATTCGGCATGCTAATTACATTGCCGGTTGCCAAATTGCATTATCTCTTATAGTTTCCGAGATATGGACTATCGATAATTTACACCTTAGGCTCTGCTTCTAACTTGGGCCCAAATTGTAAAATGGTCTTATCTATTGGCGATTTCGTCCCAATTCACATTCCAAGTGATATTCGGCATGCTAATTACATTGCCGGTTGCGAAATTGCATTATCTCTTATAGTTTCCGAGATATGGACTATCAATAATTTACACCTTAGGCTCTGCTTCTAACTTGGGTCCAAATTGTAAAATGGTCTTATCTATTGGCGATTTCGTTCCAATTCACATTCCAAGTAATATTCGGCATGCTAATTACATTGCCGGTTGCCAAATTGCATTATCTCTTATAGTTTCCGAGATATGGACTATCGATAATTTACACCTTAGTTTCTGCTTCTAACTTGGGCCCAAATTGTAAAATGGTCTTATCTATTGGCGATTTCGTTCCAATTCACATTCCAAGTAATATTCGGCATGCTAATTACATTGCCGGTTGCCAAATTGCATTATCTCTTATAGTTTCCGAGATATGGACTATCGATAATTTACACCTTAGGCTCTGCTTCTAACTTGGGCCCAAATTGTAAAATGGTCTTATCTATTGGCAGGTTCGTTCCAATTCACATTCCAAGTAATATTCGGCATGCTAATTACATTGCCGGTTGCCAAATTGCATTATCTCTTATAGTTTCCGAGATATGGATTATCGATAATTTACACCTTAGGCTCTGCTTCTAACTTGTAAAATAATTGTAAAATGGTCTTATCTATTGGCAGTTTCGTTCCAATTCACATTCCAAGTAATATTCGGCATGCTAATTACATTGCCGGTTGCGAAATTGCATTATCTCTTATAGTTTCCGAGATATGGACTATCAATAATTTACACCTTAGGCTCTGCTTCTAACTTGGGCCCAAATTGTAAAATGGTCTTATCTATTGGCGATTTCGTTCCAATTCACACTCCAAGTAATATTCGGCATGCTAATTACATTGCCGGTAGCGAAATTACATTATCTCTTATAGTTTCCGAGATATGGACTATCGATAATTTACACCTTAGGCTCTGCTTCTAACTTGGGCCCAAATTGTAAAATGGTCTTATCTATTGGCGATTTCGTTCCAATTCACATTCCAAGTAATATTCGGCATGCTAATTACATTGCCGGTTGCCAAATTGCATTATCTCTTATAGTTTCCGAGATATGGACTATCGATAATTTACACCTTAGGCTCTGCTTCTAACTTGGGCCCAAATTGTAAAATGGTCTTATCTATTGGCGATTTCGTCCCAATTCACATTCCAAGTGATATTCGGCATGCTAATTACATTGCCGGTTGCGAAATTGCATTATCTCTTATAGTTTCCGAGATATGGACTATCAATAATTTACACCTTAGGCTCTGCTTCTAACTTGGGCCCAAATTGTAAAATGGTCTTATCTATTGGCGATTTCGTTCCAATTCACATTCCAAGTAATATTCGGCATGCTAATTACATTGCCGGTTGCCAAATTGCATTATCTCTTATAGTTTCCGAGATATGGACTATCGATAATTTACACCTTAGGCTCTGCTTCTAACTTGGGCCCAAATTGTAAAATGGTCTAATCTATTGGCGATTTCGTTCCAATTCACATTCCAAGTAATATTCGGCATGCTAATTACATTGCCGGTTGCCAAATTACATTATCTCTTATAGTTTCCGAGATATGGACTATCGATAATTTACACCTTAGGCTCTGCTTCTAACTTGTCCCAAATTGTAAAATGGTCTTATCTATTGGCGATTTCGTTCCAATTCACACTCCAAGTAATATTCGGCATGCTAATTACATTGCCGGTTGCCAAATTGCATTATCTCTTATAGTTTCCGAGATATGGACTATCGATAATTTGCACCATAGGCTCTGCTTCTAACTTGGGCCCAAATTGTAAAATGGTCTTATCTATTGGCGATTTCGTTCCAATTCACATTCCAAGTAATATTCGGCATGCTAATTACATTGCCGCTTGCCAAATTGCATTATCTCTTATAGTTTCCAAGATATGGACTATCGATAATTTACACCTTAGGCTCTGCTTCTAACTTGCTCCCAAATTGTAAAATGGTCTTATCTATTGGCGATTTCGTTCCAATTCACATTCCAAGTAATATTCGGCATGCTAATTACATTGCCGGTTGCCAAATTGCATTATCTCTTATAGTTTCCGAGATATGGACTATCGATAATTTACACCTTAGGCTCTGCTTCTAACTTGGGCCCAAATTGTAAAATGGTCTTATCTATTGGCGATTTCGTTCCAATTCACATTCCAAGTAATATTCGGCATGCTAATTACATTCCCCGGTTGCCAAATTGAATTATCTCTTATAGTTTCCGAGATATGGACTATCGATAATTTACACCTTAGGCTCTGCTTCTAACTTGTTCCCAAATTGTAAAATGGTCTTATCTATTGGCGATTTCGTTCCAATTCACATTCCAAGTAATATTGGGCATGCTAATTACATTGCCGGTTGCCAAATTGCATTATCTCTTATAGTTTCCGAGATATGGACTATCGATAATTTACACCATAGGCTCTGCTTCTAACTTGGGCCCAAATTGTAAAATGGTCTTATATATTGGCGATTTCGTTCCAATTCACATTCCAAGTAATATTCGGCATGCTAATTACATTGCCGGTTGCCAAATTGCATTATCTCTTATAGTTTCCGAGATATGGACTATCGATAATTTACACCTTAGGCTCTGCTTCTAACTTGGGCCCAAATTGTAAAATGGTCTTACCTATTGGCGATTTCGTTCCAATTCACATTCCAAGTAATATTCGGCATGCTAATTACATTGCCGGTTGCCAAATTGCATTATCTCTTATAGTTTCCGAGATATGGACTATCGATAATTTACACTTTAGGCTCTGCTTCTAACTTGGGCCCAAATTGTAAAATGGTCTTATCTATTGGCGATTTCGTTCCAATTCACATTCCAAGTAATATTCGGCATGCTAATTACATTGCCGGTTGCCAAATTGCATTATCTCTTATAGTTTCCGAGATATGGACTATCGATAATTTACACCTTAGGCTCTGCTTCTAACTTGGGCCCAAATTGTAAAATGGTCTTATCTATTGGCGATTTCGTCCCAATTCACATTCCAAGTGATATTCGGCATGCTAATTACATTGCCGGTTGCGAAATTGCATTATCTCTTATAGTTTCCGAGATATGGACTATCAATAATTTACACCTTAGGCTCTGCTTCTAACTTGGGTCCAAATTGTAAAATGGTCTTATCTATTGGCGATTTCGTTCCAATTCACATTCCAAGTAATATTCGGCATGCTAATTACATTGCCGGTTGCCAAATTGCATTATCTCTTATAGTTTTCGAGATATGGACTATCGATAATTTACACCTTAGTCTCTGCTTCTAACTTGGGCCCAAATTGTAAAATGGTCTTATCTATTGGCGATTTCGTTCCAATTCACATTCCAAGTAATATTCGGCATGCTAATTACATTGCCGGTTGCCAAATTGCATTATCTCTTATAGTTTCCGAGATATGGACTATCGATAATTTACACCTTAGGCTCTGCTTCTAACTTGGGCCCAAATTGTAAAATGGTCTTACCTATTGGCGATTTTGTTCCAATTCACATTCCAAGTAATATTCGGCATGCTAATTACATTGCCGGTTGCCAAATTGCATTATCTCTTATAGTTTCCGAGATATGGACTATCGATAATTTACACTTTAGGCTCTGCTTCTAACTTGGGCCCAAATTGTAAAATGGTCTTATCTATTGGCGATTTCGTTCCAATTCACATTCCAAGTAATATTCGGCATGCTAATTACATTGCCGGTTGCCAAATTGCATTATCTCTTATAGTTTCCGAGATATGGACTATCGATAATTTACACCTTAGGCTCTGCTTCTAACTTGGGCCCAAATTGTAAAATGGTCTTATCTATTGGCGATTTCGTCCCAATTCACATTCCAAGTGATATTCGGCATGCTAATTACATTGCCGGTTGCGAAATTGCATTATCTCTTATAGTTTCCGAGATATGGACTATCAATAATTTACACCTTAGGCTCTGCTTCTAACTTGGGTCCAAATTGTAAAATGGTCTTATCTATTGGCGATTTCGTTCCAATTCACATTCCAAGTAATATTCGGCATGCTAATTACATTGCCGGTTGCCAAATTGCATTATCTCTTATAGTTTCCGAGATATGGACTATCGATAATTTACACCTTAGTCTCTGCTTCTAACTTGGGCCCAAATTGTAAAATGGTCTTATCTATTGGCGATTTCGTTCCAATTCACATTCCAAGTAATATTCGGCATGCTAATTACATTGCCGGTTGCCAAATTGCATTATCTCTAATAGTTTCCGAGATATGGACTATCGATAATTTACACCTTAGGCTCTGCTTCTAACTTGGGCCCAAATTGTAAAATGGTCTTATCTATTGGCAGGTTCGTTCCAATTCACATTCCAAGTAATATTCGGCATGCTAATTACATTGCCGGTTGCCAAATTGCATTATCTCTAATAGTTTCCGAGATATGGACTATCGATAATTTACACCTTAGGCTCTGCTTCTAACTTGGGCCCAAATTGTAAAATGGTCTTATCTATTGGCGATTTCGTTCCAATTCACATTCCAAGTAATATTCGGCATGCTAATTACATTGCCGGTTGCCAAATTGCATTATCTCTAATAGTTTCCGAGATATGGACTATCGATAATTTACACCTTAGGCTCTGCTTCTAACTTGGGCCCAAATTGTAAAATGGTCTTATCTATTGGCGATTTCGTTCCAATTCACACTCCAAGTAATATTCGGCATGCTAATTACATTGCCGGTAGCGAAATTACATTATCTCTTATAGTTTCCGAGATATGGACTATCGATAATTTACACCTTAGGCTCTGCTTCTAACTTGGGCCCAAATTGTAAAATGGTCTTATCTATTGGCGATTTCGTTCCAATTCACATTCCAAGTAATATTCGGCATGCTAATTACATTGCCGGTTGCCAAATTGCATTATCTCTTATAGTTTCCGAGATATGGACTATCGATAATTTACACCTTAGGCTCTGCTTCTAACTTGGGCCCAAATTGTAAAATGGTCTTATCTATTGGCGATTTCGTTCCAATTCACATTCCAAGTAATATTCGGCATGCTAATTACATTCCCCGGTTGCCAAATTGAATTATCTCTTATATTTTCCGAGATATGGACTATCGATAATTTACACCTTAGGCTCTGCTTCTAACTTGGGCCCAAATTGTAAAATGGTCTTATCTATTGGCGATTTCGTTCCAATTCACATTCCAAGTAATATTGGGCATGCTAATTACATTGCCGGTTGCCAAATTGCATTATCTCTTATAGTTTCCGAGATATGGACTATCGATAATTTACACCATAGGCTCTGCTTCTAACTTGGGCCCAAATTGTAAAATGGTCTTATATATTGGCGATTTCGTTCCAATTCACATTCCAAGTAATATTCGGCATGCTAATTTCATTGCCGGTTGCCAAATTGCATTATCTCTTATAGTTTCCGAGATATGGACTATCGATAATTTACACCTTAGGCTCTGCTTCTAACTTGCTCCCAAATTGTAAAATGGCCTTATCTATTGGCGATTTCGTTCCAATTCACATTCCAAGTAATATTCGGCATGCTAATTACATTGCCGGTTGCCAAATTGCATTATCTCTTATAGTTTCCGAGATATGGACTATCGATAATTTACACCTTAGGCTCTGCTTCTAACTTGGGCCCAAATTGTAAAATGGTCTTACCTATTGGCGATTTCGTTCCAATTCACATTCCAAGTAATATTCGGCATGCTAATTACATTGCCGGTTGCCAAATTGCATTATCTCTTATAGTTTCCGAGATATGGACTATCGATAATTTACACCTTAGGCTCTGCTTCTAACTTGGGCCCAAATTGTAAAATGGTCTTATCTATCGGCGATTTCGTTCCAATTCACATTCCAAGTAATATTGGGCATGCTAATTACATTGCCGGTTGCCAAATTGCATTATCTCTTATAGTTTCCGAGATATGGACTATCGATAATTTACACCATAGGCTCTGCTTCTAACTTGGGCCCAAATTGTAAAATGGTCTTATATATTGGCGATTTCGTTCCAATTCACATTCCAAGTAATATTCGGCATGCTAATTACATTGACGGTTGCCAAATTGCATTATCTCTTATAGTTTCCGAGATATGGACTATCGATAATTTACACCTTAGGCTCTGCTTCTAACTTGCTCCCAAATTGCAAAATGGCCTTATCTATTGGCGATTTCGTTCCAATTCACATTCCAAGTAATATTCGGCATGCTAATTACATTGCCGGTTGCCAAATTGCATTATCTCTTATAGTTTCCGAGATATGGACTATCGATAATTTACACCTTAGGCTCTGCTTCTAACTTGGGCCCAAATTGTAAAATGGTCTTACCTATTGGCGATTTCGTTCCAATTCACATTCCAAGTAATATTCGGCATGCTAATTACATTGCCGGTTGCCAAATTGCATTATCTCTTATAGTTTCCGAGATATGGACTATCGATAATTTACACCTTAGGCTCTGCTTCTAACTTGGGCCCAAATTGTAAAATGGTCTTATCTATTGGCGATTTCGTCCCAATTCACATTCCAAGTGATATTCGGCATGCTAATTACATTGCCGGTTGCGAAATTGCATTATCTCTTATAGTTTCCGAGATATGGACTATCAATAATTTACACCTTAGGCTCTGCTTCTAACTTGGGTCCAAATTGTAAAATGGTCTTATCTATTGGCGATTTCGTTCCAATTCACATTCCAAGTAATATTCGGCATGCTAATTACATTGCCGGTTGCCAAATTGCATTATCTCTTATAGTTTCCGAGATATGGACTATCGATAATTTACACCTTAGTTTCTGCTTCTAACTTGGGCCCAAATTGTAAAATGGTCTTATCTATTGGCGATTTCGTTCCAATTCACATTCCAAGTAATATTCGGCATGCTAATTACATTGCCGGTTGCCAAATTGCATTATCTCTTATAGTTTCCGAGATATGGACTATCGATAATTTACACCTTAGGCTCTGCTTCTAACTTGGGCCCAAATTGTAAAATGGTCTTATCTATTGGCAGGTTCGTTCCAATTCACATTCCAAGTAATATTCGGCATGCTAATTACATTGCCGGTTGCCAAATTGCATTATCTCTTATAGTTTCCGAGATATGGATTATCGATAATTTACACCTTAGGCTCTGCTTCTAACTTGTAAAATAATTGTAAAATGGTCTTATCTATTGGCAGTTTCGTTCCAATTCACATTCCAAGTAATATTCGGCATGCTAATTACATTGCCGGTTGCGAAATTGCATTATCTCTTATAGTTTCCGAGATATGGACTATCAATAATTTACACCTTAGGCTCTGCTTCTAACTTGGGCCCAAATTGTAAAATGGTCTTATCTTTTGGCGATTTCGTTCCAATTCACAGTCCAAGTAATATTCGGCATGCTAATTACATTGCCGGTTGCCAAATTGCATTATCTCTTATAATTTCCGAGATATGGACTATCGATAATTTACACCTTAGGCTCTGCTTCTAACTTGGGCCCAAATTGTAAAATGGTCTTATCTATTGGCGATTTCGTTCCAATTCACACTCCAAGTAATATTCGGCATGCTAATTACATTGCCGGTAGCGAAATTACATTATCTCTTATAGTTTCCGAGATATGGACTATCGATAATTTACACCTTAGGCTCTGCTTCTAACTTGGGCCCAAATTGTAAAATGGTCTTATCTATTGGCGATTTCGTTCCAATTCACATTCCAAGTAATATTCGGCATGCTAATTACATTGCCGGTTGCCAAATTGCATTATCTCTTATAGTTTCCGAGATATGGACTATCGATAATTTACACCTTAGGCTCTGCTTCTAACTTGGGCCCAAATTGTAAAATGGTCTTATCTATTGGCGATTTCGTCCCAATTCACATTCCAAGTGATATTCGGCATGCTAATTACATTGCCGGTTGCGAAATTGCATTATCTCTTATAGTTTCCGAGATATGGACTATCAATAATTTACACCTTAGGCTCTGCTTCTAACTTGGGCAGGTTCGTCCATCGATCGATGGACGAACCAAATTGTAAAATAGTCTTATCTATTGGCGATTTCGTTCCAATTCACATTCCAAGTAATATTCGGCATGCTAATTACATTGCCGGTTGCCAAATTACATTATCTCTTATAGTTTCCGAGATATGGACTATCGATAATTTACACCTTAGGCTCTGCTTCTAACTTGTCCCAAATTGTAAAATGGTCTTATCTATTGGCGATTTCGTTCCAATTCACACTCCAAGTAATATTCGGCATGCTAATTACATTGCCGGTTGCCAAATTGCATTATCTCTTATAGTTTCCGAGATATGGACTATCGATAATTTACACCTTAGGCTCTGCTTCTAACTTGGGCCCAAATTGTAAAATGGTCTAATCTATTGGCGATTTCGTTCCAATTCACATTCCAACTAATATTCGGCATGCTAATTACATTGCCGGTTGCCAAATTGCATTATCTCTTATAGTTTCCGAGATATGGACTATCGATAATTTACACCTTAGGCTCTGCTTCTAACTTGTCCCAAATTGTAAAATGGTCTTATCTATTGGCGATTTCGTTCCAATTCACACTCCAAGTAATATTCGGCATGCTAATTACATTGCCGGTTGCCAAATTGCATTATCTCTTATAGTTTCCGAGATATGGACTATCGATAATTTGCACCATAGGCTCTGCTTCTAACTTGGGCCCAAATTGTAAAATGGTCTTATCTATTGGCGATTTCGTTCCAATTCACATTCCAAGTAATATTCGGCATGCTAATTACATTGCCGCTTGCCAAATTGCATTATCTCTTATAGTTTCCAAGATATGGACTATCGATAATTTACACCTTAGGCTCTGCTTCTAACTTGCTCCCAAATTGTAAAATGGTCTTATCTATTGGCGATTTCGTTCCAATTCACATTCCAAGTAATATTCGGCATGCTAATTACATTGCCGGTTGCCAAATTGCATTATCTCTTATAGTTTCCAAGATATGGACTATCGATAATTTACACCTTAGGCTCTGCTTCTAACTTGGGCCCAAATTGTAAAATGGTCTTATCTATTGGCGATTTCGTTCCAATTCACATTCCAAGTAATATTCGGCATGCTAATTACATTCCCCGGTTGCCAAATTGAATTATCTCTTATAGTTTCCGAGATATGGACTATCGATAATTTACACCTTAGGCTCTGCTTCTAACTTGTTCCCAAATTGTAAAATGGTCTTATCTATTGGCGATTTCATTCCAATTCACATTCCAAGTAATATTGGGCATGCTAATTACATTGCCGGTTGCCAAATTGCATTATCTCTTATAGTTTCCGAGATATGGACTATCGATAATTTACACCATAGGCTCTGCTTCTAACTTGGGCCCAAATTGTAAAATGGTCTTATCTATTGGCGATTTCGTTCCAATTCACATTCCAAGTAATATTCGGCATGCTAATTACATTGCCGGTTGCCAAATTGCATTATCTCTTATAGTTTCCGAGATATGGACTATCGATAATTTACACCTTAGGCTCTGCTTCTAACTTGGGCCCAAATTGTAAAATGGTCTTACCTATTGGGGATTTCGTTCCAATTCACATTCCAAGTAATATTCGGCATGCTAATTACATTGCCGGTTGCCAAATTGCATTATCTCTTATAGTTTCCGAGATATGGACTATCGATAATTTACACTTTAGGCTCTGCTTCTAACTTGGGCCCAAATTGTAAAATGGTCTTATCTATTGGCGATTTCGTTCCAATTCACATTCCAAGTAATATTCGGCATGCTAATTACATTGCCGGTTGCCAAATTGCATTATCTCTTATAGTTTCCGAGATATGGACTATCGATAATTTACACCTTAGGCTCTGCTTCTAACTTGGGCCCAAATTGTAAAATGGTCTTATCTATTGGCGATTTCGTCCCAATTCACATTCCAAGTGATATTCGGCATGCTAATTACATTGCCGGTTGCGAAATTGCATTATCTCTTATAGTTTCCGAGATATGGACTATCAATAATTTACACCTTAGGCTCTGCTTCTAACTTGGGTCCAAATTGTAAAATGGTCTTATCTATTGGCGATTTCGTTCCAATTCACATTCCAAGTAATATTCGGCATGCTAATTACATTGCCGGTTGCCAAATTGCATTATCTCTTATAGTTTTCGAGATATGGACTATCGATAATTTACACCTTAGTCTCTGCTTCTAACTTGAGCCCAAATTGTAAAATGGTCTTATCTATTGGCGATTTCGTTCCAATTCACATTCCAAGTAATATTCGGCATGCTAATTACATTGCCGGTTGCCAAATTGCATTATCTCTTATAGTTTCCGAGATATGGACTATCGATAATTTACACCTTAGGCTCTGCTTCTAACTTGGGCCCAAATTGTAAAATGGTCTTATCTATTGGCAGGTTCGTTCCAATTCACATTCCAAGTAATATTCGGCATGCTAATTACATTGCCGGTTGCCAAATTGCATTATCTCTAATAGTTTCCGAGATATGGACTATCGATAATTTACACCTTAGGCTCTGCTTCTAACTTGGGCCCAAATTGTAAAATGGTCTTACCTATTGGCGATTTTGTTCCAATTCACATTCCAAGTAATATTCGGCATGCTAATTACATTGCCGGTTGCCAAATTGCATTATCTCTTATAGTTTCCGAGATATGGACTATCGATAATTTACACTTTAGGCTCTGCTTCTAACTTGGGCCCAAATTGTAAAATGGTCTTATCTATTGGCGATTTCGTTCCAATTCACATTCCAAGTAATATTCGGCATGCTAATTACATTGCCGGTTGCCAAATTGCATTATCTCTTATAGTTTCCGAGATATGGACTATCGATAATTTACACCTTAGGCTCTGCTTCTAACTTGGGCCCAAATTGTAAAATGGTCTTATCTATTGGCGATTTCGTCCCAATTCACATTCCAAGTGATATTCGGCATGCTAATTACATTGCCGGTTGCGAAATTGCATTATCTCTTATAGTTTCCGAGATATGGACTATCAATAATTTACACCTTAGGCTCTGCTTCTAACTTGGGTCCAAATTGTAAAATGGTCTTATCTATTGGCGATTTCGTTCCAATTCACATTCCAAGTAATATTCGGCATGCTAATTACATTGCCGGTTGCCAAATTGCATTATCTCTTATAGTTTCCGAGATATGGACTATCGATAATTTACACCTTAGTCTCTGCTTCTAACTTGGGCCCAAATTGTAAAATGGTCTTATCTATTGGCGATTTCGTTCCAATTCACATTCCAAGTAATATTCGGCATGCTAATTACATTGCCGGTTGCCAAATTGCATTATCTCTAATAGTTTCCGAGATATGGACTATCGATAATTTACACCTTAGGCTCTGCTTCTAACTTGGGCCCAAATTGTAAAATGGTCTTATCTATTGGCAGGTTCGTTCCAATTCACATTCCAAGTAATATTCGGCATGCTAATTACATTGCCGGTTGCCAAATTGCATTATCTCTAATAGTTTCCGAGATATGGACTATCGATAATTTACACCTTAGGCTCTGCTTCTAACTTGGGCCCAAATTGTAAAATGGTCTTATCTATTGGCGATTTCGTTCCAATTCACATTCCAAGTAATATTCGGCATGCTAATTACATTGCCGGTTGCCAAATTGCATTATCTCTAATAGTTTCCGAGATATGGACTATCGATAATTTACACCTTAGGCTCTGCTTCTAACTTGGGCCCAAATTGTAAAATGGTCTTATCTATTGGCGATTTCGTTCCAATTCACACTCCAAGTAATATTCGGCATGCTAATTACATTGCCGGTAGCGAAATTACATTATCTCTTATAGTTTCCGAGATATGGACTATCGATAATTTACACCTTAGGCTCTGCTTCTAACTTGGGCCCAAATTGTAAAATGGTCTTATCTATTGGCGATTTCGTTCCAATTCACATTCCAAGTAATATTCGGCATGCTAATTACATTGCCGGTTGCCAAATTGCATTATCTCTTATAGTTTCCGAGATATGGACTATCGATAATTTACACCTTAGGCTCTGCTTCTAACTTGGGCCCAAATTGTAAAATGGTCTTATCTATTGGCGATTTCGTTCCAATTCACATTCCAAGTAATATTCGGCATGCTAATTACATTGCCGGTTGCCAAATTGCATTATTTCTTATAGTTTCCGAGATATGGACTATCGATAATTTACACCTTAGGCTCTGCTTCTAACTTGGGCCCAAATTGTAAAATGGTCTTATCTATTGGCGATTTCGTTCCAATTCACATTCCAAGTAATATTCGGCATGCTAATTACATTGCCGGTTGCCAAATTGCATTATCTCTTATAGTTTCCGAGATATGGACTATCGATAATTTACACCATAGGCTCTGCTTCTAACTTGGGCCCAAATTGTAAAATGGTCTTATCTATTGGCGATTTCGTTCCAATTCACATTCCAAGTAATATTCGGCATGCTAATTACATTGCCGGTTGCCAAATTGCATTATCTCTTATAGTTTCCGAGATATGGACTATCGATAATTTACACCTTAGGCTCTGCTTCTAACTTGGGCCCAAATTGTAAAATGGTCTTATCTATTGGCGATTTCGTCCCAATTCACATTCAAAGTGATATTCGGCATGCTAATTACATTGCCGGTTGCCAAATTGCATTATCTCTTATAGTTTCCGAGATATGGACTATCGATAATTTACACCATAGGCTCTGCTTCTAACTTGGGCCCAAATTGTAAAATGGTCTTATCTATTGGCGATTTCGTTCCAATTCACATTCCAAGTAATATTCGGCATGCTAATTACATTGCCGGTTGCCAAATTGCATTATCTCTTATAGTTTCCGAGATATGGACTATCGATAATTTACACCTTAGGCTCTGCTTCTAACTTGCTCCCAAATTGTAAAATGGTCTTATCTATTGGCGATTTCGTTCCAATTCACATTCCAAGTAATATTCGGCATGCTAATTACATTGCCGGTTGCCAAATTGCATTATCTCTTATAGTTTCCGAGATATGGACTATCGATAATTTACACCTTAGGCTCTGCTTCTAACTTGGGCCCAAATTGTAAAATGGTCTTATCTATTTTCGATTTCGTTCCAATTCACATTCCAAGTAATATTCGGCATGCTAATTACATTGCCGGTTGCCAAATTGCATTATCTCTTATAGTTTCCGAGATATGGACTATCGATAATTTACACCATAGGCTCTGCTTCTAACTTGGGCCCAAATTGTAAAATGGTCTTATCTATTGGCGATTTCGTTCCAATTCACATTCCAAGTAATATTCGGCATGCTAATTACATTGCCGGTTGCCAAATTGCATTATCTCTTATAGTTTCCGAGATATGGACTATCGATAATTTACACCTTAGGCTCTGCTTCTAACTTGGGCCCAAATTGTAAAATGGTCTTATCTATTGGCGATTTCGTTCCAATTCACATTCCAAGTAATATTCGGCATGCTAATTACATTCCCCGGTTGCCAAATTGAATTATCTCTTATAGTTTCCGAGATATGGACTATCGATAATTTACACCTTAGGCTCTGCTTCTAACTTGGGCCCAAATTGTAAAATTTTCTTATCTATTGGCGATTTCGTTCCAATTCACATTCCAAGTAATATTGGGCATGCTAATTACATTGCCGGTTGCCAAATTGCATTATCTCTTATAGTTTCCGAGATATGGACTATCGATAATTTACACCATAGGCTCTGCTTCTAACTTGGGCCCAAATTGTAAAATGGTCTTATGTATTGGCGATTTCGTTCCAATTCACATTCCAAGTAATATTCGGCATGCTAATTACATTGCCGGTTGCCAAATTGCATTATCTCTTATAGTTTCCGAGATATGGACTATCGATAATTTACACCTTAGGCTCTGCTTCTAACTTGCTCCCAAATTGTAAAATGGCCTTATCTATTGGCGATTTCGTTCCAATTCACATTCCAAGTAATATTCGGCATGCTAGTTACATTGCCGGTTGCCAAATTGCATTATCTCTTATAGTTTCCGAGATATGGGCTATCGATAATTTACACCTTAGGCTCTGCTTCTAACTTGGGCCCAAATTGTAAAATGGTCTTACCTATTGGCGATTTCGTTCCAATTCACATTCCAAGTAATATTCGGCATGCTAATTACATTGCCGGTTGCCAAATTGCATTATCTCTTATAGTTTCCGAGATATGGACTATCGATAATTTACACCTTAGGCTCTGCTTCTAACTTGGGCCCAAATTGTAAAATGGTCTTATCTATTGGCGATTTCGTTCCAATTCACATTCCAAGTAATATTCGGCATGCTAATTACATTGCCGGTTGCCAAATTGCATTATCTCTTATAGTTTCCGAGATATGGACTATCGATAATTTACACCTTAGGCTCTGCTTCTAACTTGGGCCCAAATTGTAAAATGGTCTTATCTATTGGCGATTTCGTCCCAATTCACATTCCAAGTGATATTCGGCATGCTAATTACATTGCCGGTTGCGAAATTGCATTATCTCTTATAGTTTCCGAGATATGGACTATCAATAATTTACACCTTAGGCTCTGCTTCTAACTTGGGTCCAAATTGTAAAATGGTCTTATCTATTGGCGATTTCGTTCCAATTCACATTCCAAGTAATATTCGGCATGCTAATTACATTGCCGGTTGCCAAATTGCATTATCTCTTATAGTTTCCGAGATATTGACTATCGATAATTTACACCTTAGTCTCTGCTTCTAACTTGGGCCCAAATTGTAAAATGGTCTTATCTATTGGCGATTTCGTTCCAATTCACATTCCAAGTAATATTCGGCATGCTAATTACATTGCCGGTTGCCAAATTGCATTATCTCTTATAGTTTCCGAGATATCGATAATTTACACCTTAGGCTCTGCTTCTAACTTGGGCCCAAATTGTAAAATGGTCTTATCTATTGGCAATTTCGTTCCAATTCACATTCCAAGTAATATTCGGCATGCTAATTACATTGCCGGTTGCCAAATTGCATTATCTCTTATAGTTTCCGAGATATGGACTATCGATAATTTACACCTTAGGCTCTGCTTCTAACTTGGGCCCAAATTGTAAAATGGTCTTATCTATTGGCGATTTCGTCCCAATTCACATTCCAAGTGATATTCGGCATGCTAATTACATTGCCGGTTGCGAAATTGCATTATCTCTTATAGTTTCCGAGATATGGACTATCAATAATTTACACCTTAGGCTCTGCTTCTAACTTGGGCCCAAATTGTAAAATGGTCTTATCTATTGGCGATTTCGTTCCAATTCACATTCCAAGTAATATTCGGCATGCTAATTGCATTGCCGGTTGCCAAATTGCATTATCTCTTATAGTTTCCGAGATATGGACTATCGATAATTTACACCTTAGGCTCTGCTTCTAACTTGGGCCCGAATTGTAAAATGGTCTTATCTATTGGCGATTTCGTTCCAATTCACATTCCAAGTAATATTCGGCATGCTAATTACATTGCCGGTTGCCAAATTGCATTATCTCTTATAGTTTCCGAGATATGGACTATCGATAATTTACACCTTAGACTCTGCTTCTAACTTGGGCTCAAATTGTAAAATGGTCTTATCTATTGGCGATTTCGTTCCAATTCACATTCCAAGTAATATTCGGCATGCTAATTACATTGCCGGTTGCCAAATTGCATTATCTCTTATAGTTTCCGAGATATGGACTATCGATAATTTACACCTTAGGCTCTGCTTCTAACTTGGGCCCAAATTTTAAAATGGTCTTATCTATTGGCGATTTCGTTCCAATTCACATTCCAAGTAATATTCGGCATGCTAATTACATTGCCGGTTGCCAAATTGCATTATCTCTTATAGTTTCCGAGATATGGACTATCGTTAATTTACACCTTAGGCTCTGCTTCTAACTTGGGCCCAAATTGCAAAATGGCCTTATCTATTGGCGATTTCGTTCCAATTCACATTCCAAGTAATATTCGGCATGCTAATTACATTGCCGGTTGCCAAATTGCATTATCTCTTATAGTTTCCGAGATATGGACTATCGATAATTTACACCTTAGGCTCTGATTCTAACTTGGGCCCAAATTGTAAAATGGTCTTATCTATTGGCGATTTCGTTCCAATTCACATTCCAAGTAATATTCGGCATGCTAATTACATTGCCGGTTGCCAAATTGCATTATCTCTTATAGTTTCCGAGATATGGACTATCGATAATTTACACCTTAGGCTATGCTTCTAACTTGGGCCCAAATTGTAAAATGGTCTTATCTATTGGCGATTTCGTTCCAATTCACTTTCCAAGTAATATTCGGCATGCTAATTACATTGCCGGTTGCCAAATTGCATTATCTCTTATAGTTTCCGAGATATGGACTATCGATAATTTACACCTTAGGCTCTGCTTCTAACTTGGGCCCAAATTGTAAAATGGTCTTATCTATTGGCGATTTCGTTCCAATTCACATTCCAAGTAATATTCGGCATGCTAATTGCATTGCCGGTTGCCAAATTGCATTATCTCTTATAGTTTCCGAGATATGGACTATCGATAATTTACACCTTAGGCTCTGCTTCTAACTTGGGCCCGAATTGTAAAATGGTCTTATCTATTGGCGATTTCGTTCCAATTCACATTCCAAGTAATATTCGGCATGCTAATTACATTGCCGGTTGCCAAATTCCATTATCTCTTATAGTTTCCGAGATATGGACTATCGTTAATTTACACCTTAGGCTCTGCTTCTAACTTGGGCCCAAATTGCAAAATGGCCTTATCTATTGGCGATTTCGTTCCAATTCACATTCCAAGTAATATTCGGCATGCTAATTACATTGCCGGTTGCCAAATTGCATTATCTCTTATAGTTTCCGAGATATGGACTATCGATAATTTACACCTTAGGCTCTGATTCTAACTTGGGCCCAAATTGTAAAATGGTCTTATCTATTGGCGATTTCGTTCCAATTCACATTCCAAGTAATATTCGGCATGCTAATTACATTGCCGGTTGCCAAATTGCATTATCTCTTATAGTTTCCGAGATATGGACTATCGATAATTTACACCTTAGGCTATGCTTCTAACTTGGGCCCAAATTGTAAAATGGTCTTATCTATTGGCGATTTCGTTCCAATTCACTTTCCAAGTAATATTCGGCATGCTAATTACATTGCCGGTTGCCAAATTGCATTATCTCTTATAGTTTCCGAGATATGGACTATCGATAATTTACACCTTAGGCTCTGCTTCTAACTTGGGCCCAAATTGTAAAATGGTCTTATCTATTGGCGATTTCGTTCCAATTCACATTCCAAGTAATATTCGGCATGCTAATTGCATTGCCGGTTGCCAAATTGCATTATCTCTTATAGTTTCCGAGATATGGACTATCGATAATTTACACCTTAGGCTCTGCTTCTAACTTGGGCCCGAATTGTAAAATGGTCTTATCTATTGGCGATTTCGTTCCAATTCACATTCCAAGTAATATTCGGCATGCTAATTACATTGCCGGTTGCCAAATTGCATTATCTCTTATAGTTTCCGAGATATGGACTATCGATAATTTACACCTTAGACTCTGCTTCTAACTTGGGCTCAAATTGTAAAATGGTCTTATCTATTGGCGATTTCGTTCCAATTCACATTCCAAGTAATATTCGGCATGCTAATTACATTGCCGGTTGCCAAATTGCATTATCTCTTATAGTTTCCGAGATATGGACTATCGATAATTTACACCTTAGGCTCTGCTTCTAACTTGGGCCCAAATTTTAAAATGGTCTTATCTATTGGCGATTTCGTTCCAATTCACATTCCAAGTAATATTCGGCATGCTAATTACATTGCCGGTTGCCAAATTGCATTATCTCTTATAGTTTCCGAGATATGGACTATCGTTAATTTACACCTTAGGCTCTGCTTCTAACTTGGGCCCAAATTGCAAAATGGCCTTATCTATTGGCGATTTCGTTCCAATTCACATTCCAAGTAATATTCGGCATGCTAATTATATTGCCGGTTGCCAAATTGCATTATCTCTTATAGTTTCCGAGATATGGACTATCGATAATTTACACCTTAGGCTATGCTTCTAACTTGGGCCCAAATTGTAAAATGGTCTTATCTATTGGCGATTTCGTTCCAATTCACTTTCCAAGTAATATTCGGCATGCTAATTACATTGCCGGTTGCCAAATTGCATTATCTCTTATAGTTTCCGAGATATGGACTATCGATAATTTACACCTTAGGCTCTGCTTCTAACTTGGGCCCAAATTGTAAAATGGTCTTATCTATTGGCGATTTCGTTCCAATTCACATTCCAAGTAATATTCGGCATGCTAATTGCATTGCCGGTTGCCAAATTGCATTATCTCTTATAGTTTCCGAGATATGGACTATCGATAATTTACACTTTAGGCTCTGCTTCTAACTTGGGCCCAAATTGTAAAATGGTCTTATCTATTGGCGATTTCTTTCCAATTCACACTCCTAGTAATATTCGGCATGCTAATTACATTGCCGGTTGCGAAATTGCATTATCTCTTATAGTTTCCGAGATATGGACTATCAATAATTTACACCTTAGGCTCTGCTTCTAACTTGGGCCCAAATTGTAAAATGGTCTTATCTATTGGCGATTTCGTTCCAATTCACATTCCAAGTAATATTCGGCATGCTAATTACATTGCCGGTTGCCAATTTGCATTATCTCTTATAGTTTCCGAGATATGGACTATCGATAATTTACACCTTAGGCTCTGCTTCTAACTTGGGCCCAAATTGTAAAATGGCCTTATCTATTGGCGATTTCGTTCCAATTCACATTCCAAGTAATATTCGGCATGCTAATTACATTGCCGGTTGCCAAATTGCATCATCTCTTATAGTTTCAGAGATATGGACTATCGATAATTTACACCTTAGGCTCTGCTTCTAACTTGGGCCCAAATTGTAAAATGGTCTTATCTATTGGCGATTTCGTTCCAATTCACATTCCAAGTAATATTCGGCATGCTAATTACATTGCCGGTTGCCAAATTGTATTATCTCTTATAGTTTCCGAGATATGGACTATCGATAATTTACACCTTAGGCTCTGCTTCTAACTTGGGCCCAAATTGTAAAATGGTCTTATCTATTGGCGATTTCGTTCCAATTCACAATCCAAGTAATATTCGGCATGCTAATTACATTGCCGGTTGCCAAATTGCATTAACTCTTATAGTTCCCGAGATATGGACTATCGATAATTTACACCTTAGGCTCTGCTTCTAACTTGGGCCCAAATTGTAAAATGGTCTTACCTATTGGCGATTTCGTTCCAATTCACATTCCAAGTAATATTCGGCATGCTAATTACATTGCCGGTTGCCAAATTGCATTATCTCTTATAGTTTCCGAGATATGGACTATCGATAATTTACACCTTAGGCTCTGCTTCTAACTTGGGCCCAAATTGTAAAATGGTCTTATCTATTGGCGATTTCGTTCCAATTCACATTCCAAGTAATATTCGGCATGCTAATTACATTGCCGGTTGCCAAATTGCATTATCTCTTATAGTTTCCGAGATATGGACTATCGATAATTTACACCTTAGGCTCTGCTTCTAACTTGGGCCCAAATTGTAAAATGGTCTTATCTATTGGCGATTTCGTTCCAATTCACATTCCAAGTAATATTCGGCATGCTAATTACATTGCCGGTTGCCAAATTGCATTATTTCTTATAGTTTCCGAGATATGGACTATCGATAATTTACACCTTAGGCTCTGCTTCTAACTTGGGCCCAAATTGTAAAATGGTCTTATCTATTGGCGATTTCGTTCCAATTCACATTCCAAGTAATATTCGGCATGCTAATTACATTGCCGGTTGCCAAATTGCATTATCTCTTATAGTTTCCGAGATATGGACTATCGATAATTTACACCATAGGCTCTGCTTCTAACTTGGGCCCAAATTGTAAAATGGTCTTATCTATTGGCGATTTCGTTCCAATTCACATTCCAAGTAATATTCGGCATGCTAATTACATTGCCGGTTGCCAAATTGCATTATCTCTTATAGTTTCCGAGATATGGACTATCGATAATTTACACCTTAGGCTCTGCTTCTAACTTGGGCCCAAATTGTAAAATGGTCTTATCTATTGGCGATTTCGTCCCAATTCACATTCAAAGTGATATTCGGCATGCTAATTACATTGCCGGTTGCCAAATTGCATTATCTCTTATAGTTTCCGAGATATGGACTATCGATAATTTACACCATAGGCTCTGCTTCTAACTTGGGCCCAAATTGTAAAATGGTCTTATCTATTGGCGATTTCGTTCCAATTCACATTCCAAGTAATATTCGGCATGCTAATTACATTGCCGTTTGCCAAATTGCATTATCTCTTATAGTTTCCGAGATATGGACTATCGATAATTTACACCTTAGGCTCTGCTTCTAACTTGCTCCCAAATTGTAAAATGGTCTTATCTATTGGCGATTTCGTTCCAATTCACATTCCAAGTAATATTCGGCATGCTAATTACATTGCCGGTTGCCAAATTGCATTATCTCTTATAGTTTCCGAGATATGGACTATCGATAATTTACACCTTAGGCTCTGCTTCTAACTTGGGCCCAAATTGTAAAATGGTCTTATCTATTTTCGATTTCGTTCCAATTCACATTCCAAGTAATATTCGGCATGCTAATTACATTGCCGGTTGCCAAATTGCATTATCTCTTATAGTTTCCGAGATATGGACTATCGATAATTTACACCATAGGCTCTGCTTCTAACTTGGGCCCAAATTGTAAAATGGTCTTATCTATTGGCGATTTCTTTCCAATTCACATTCCAAGTAATATTCGGCATGCTAATTACATTGCCGGTTGCCAAATTGCATTATCTCTTATAGTTTCCGAGATATGGACTATCGTTAATTTACACCTTAGGCTCTGCTTCTAACTTGGGCCCAAATTGCAAAATGGCCTTATCTATTGGCGATTTCGTTCCAATTCACATTCCAAGTAATATTCGGCATGCTAATTACATTGCCGGTTGCCAAATTGCATTATCTCTTATAGTTTCCGAGATATGGACTATCGATAATTTACACCTTAGGCTCTGATTCTAACTTGGGCCCAAATTGTAAAATGGTCTTATCTATTGGCGATTTCGTTCCAATTCACATTCCAAGTAATATTCGGCATGCTAATTACATTGCCGGTTGCCAAATTGCATTATCTCTTATAGTTTCCGAGATATGGACTATCGATAATTTACACCTTAGGCTATGCTTCTAACTTGGGCCCAAATTGTAAAATGGTCTTATCTATTGGCGATTTCGTTCCAATTCACTCTCCAAGTAATATTCGGCATGCTAATTACATTGCCGGTTGCCAAATTGCATTATCTCTTATAGTTTCCGAGATATGGACTATCGATAATTTACACCTTAGGCTCTGCTTCTAACTTGGGCCCAAATTGTAAAATGGTCTTATCTATTGGCGATTTCGTTCCAATTCACATTCCAAGTAATATTCGGCATGCTAATTGCATTGCCGGTTGCCAAATTGCATTATCTCTTATAGTTTCCGAGATATGGACTATCGATAATTTACACCTTAGGCTCTGCTTCTAACTTGGGCCCGAATTGTAAAATGGTCTTATCTATTGGCGATTTCGTTCCAATTCACATTCCAAGTAATATTCGGCATGCTAATTACATTGCCGGTTGCCAAATTGCATTATCTCTTATAGTTTCCGAGATATGGACTATCGATAATTTACACCTTAGACTCTGCTTCTAACTTGGGCTCAAATTGTAAAATGGTCTTATCTATTGGCGATTTCGTTCCAATTCACATTCCAAGTAATATTCGGCATGCTAATTACATTGCCGGTTGCCAAATTGCATTATCTCTTATAGTTTCCGAGATATGGACTATCGATAATTTACACCTTAGGCTCTGCTTCTAACTTGGGCCCAAATTTTAAAATGGTCTTATCTATTGGCGATTTCGTTCCAATTCACATTCCAAGTAATATTCGGCATGCTAATTACATTGCCGGTTGCCAAATTGCATTATCTCTTATAGTTTCCGAGATATGGACTATCGTTAATTTACACCTTAGGCTCTGCTTCTAACTTGGGCCCAAATTGCAAAATGGCCTTATCTATTGGCGATTTCGTTCCAATTCACATTCCAAGTAATATTCGGCATGCTAATTACATTGCCGGTTGCCAAATTGCATTATCTCTTATAGTTTCCGAGATATGGACTATCGATAATTTACACCTTAGGCTATGCTTCTAACTTGGGCCCAAATTGTAAAATGGTCTTATCTATTGGCGATTTCGTTCCAATTCACTTTCCAAGTAATATTCGGCATGCTAATTACATTGCCGGTTGCCAAATTGCATTATCTCTTATAGTTTCCGAGATATGGACTATCGATAATTTACACCTTAGGCTCTGCTTCTAACTTGGGCCCAAATTGTAAAATGGTCTTATCTATTGGCGATTTCGTTCCAATTCACATTCCAAGTAATATTCGGCATGCTAATTGCATTGCCGGTTGCCAAATTGCATTATCTCTTATAGTTTCCGAGATATGGACTATCGATAATTTACACCTTAGGCTCTGCTTCTAACTTGGGCCCAAATTGTAAAATGGTCTTATCTATTGGCGATTTCTTTCCAATTCACACTCCTAGTAATATTCGGCATGCTAATTACATTGCCGGTTGCGAAATTGCATTATCTCTTATAGTTTCCGAGATATGGACTATCAATAATTTACACCTTAGGCTCTGCTTCTAACTTGGGCCCAAATTGTAAAATGGTCTTATCTATTGGCGATTTCGTTCCAATTCACATTCCAAGTAATATTCGGCATGCTAATTACATTGCCGGTTGCCAATTTGCATTATCTCTTATAGTTTCCGAGATATGGACTATCGATAATTTACACCTTAGGCTCTGCTTCTAACTTGGGCCCAAATTGTAAAATGGCCTTATCTATTGGCGATTTCGTTCCAATTCACATTCCAAGTAATATTCGGCATGCTAATTACATTGCCGGTTGCCAAATTGCATCATCTCTTATAGTTTCAGAGATATGGACTATCGATAATTTACACCTTAGGCTCTGCTTCTAACTTGGGCCCAAATTGTAAAATGGTCTTATCTATTGGCGATTTCGTTCCAATTCACATTCCAAGTAATATTCGGCATGCTAATTACATTGCCGGTTGCCAAATTGTATTATCTCTTATAGTTTCCGAGATATGGACTATCGATAATTTACACCTTAGGCTCTGCTTCTAACTTGGGCCCAAATTGTAAAATGGTCTTATCTATTGGCGATTTCGTTCCAATTCACAATCCAAGTAATATTCGGCATGCTAATTACATTGCCGGTTGCCAAATTGCATTAACTCTTATAGTTCCCGAGATATGGACTATCGATAATTTACACCTTAGGCTCTGCTTCTAAATTGGGCCCAAATTGTAAAATGGTCTTACCTATTGGCGATTTCGTTCCAATTCACATTCCAAGTAATATTCGGCATGCTAATTACATTGCCGGTTGCCAAATTGCATTATCTCTTATAGTTTCCGAGATATGGACTATCGATAATTTACACCTTAGGCTCTGCTTCTAACTTGGGCCCAAATTGTAAAATGGTCTTATCTATTGGCGATTTCGTTCCAATTCACATTCCAAGTAATATTCGGCATGCTAATTACATTGCCGGTTGCCAAATTGCATTATCTCTTATAGTTTCCGAGATATGGACTATCGATAATTTACACCTTAGGCTCTGCTTCTAACTTGGGCCCAAATTGTAAAATGGTCTTATCTATTGGCGATTTCGTTCCAATTCACATTCCAAGTAATATTCGGCATGCTAATTACATTGCCGGTTGCCAAATTGCATTATTTCTTATAGTTTCCGAGATATGGACTATCGATAATTTACACCTTAGGCTCTGCTTCTAACTTGGGCCCAAATTGTAAAATGGTCTTATCTATTGGCGATTTCGTTCCAATTCACATTCCAAGTAATATTCGGCATGCTAATTACATTGCCGGTTGCCAAATTGCATTATCTCTTATAGTTTCCGAGATATGGACTATCGATAATTTACACCATAGGCTCTGCTTCTAACTTGGGACCAAATTGTAAAATGGTCTTATCTATTGGCGATTTCGTTCCAATTCACATTCCAAGTAATATTCGGCATGCTAATTACATTGCCGGTTGCCAAATTGCATTATCTCTTATAGTTTCCGAGATATGGACTATCGATAATTTACACCTTAGGCTCTGCTTCTAACTTGGGCCCAAATTGTAAAATGGTCTTATCTATTGGCGATTTCGTCCCAATTCACATTCAAAGTGATATTCGGCATGCTAATTACATTGCCGGTTGCCAAATTGCATTATCTCTTATAGTTTCCGAGATATGGACTATCGATAATTTACACCATAGGCTCTGCTTCTAACTTGGGCCCAAATTGTAAAATGGTCTTATCTATTGGCGATTTCGTTCCAATTCACATTCCAAGTAATATTCGGCATGCTAATTACATTGCCGGTTGCCAAATTGCATTATCTCTTATAGTTTCCGAGATATGGACTATCGATAATTTACACCTTAGGCTCTGCTTCTAACTTGCTCCCAAATTGTAAAATGGTCTTATCTATTGGCGATTTCGTTCCAATTCACATTCCAAGTAATATTCGGCATGCTAATTACATTGCCGGTTGCCAAATTGCATTATCTCTTATAGTTTCCGAGATATGGACTATCGATAATTTACACCTTAGGCTCTGCTTCTAACTTGGGCCCAAATTGTAAAATGGTCTTATCTATTTTCGATTTCGTTCCAATTCACATTCCAAGTAATATTCGGCATGCTAATTACATTGCCGGTTGCCAAATTGCATTATCTCTTATAGTTTCCGAGATATGGACTATCGATAATTTACACCATAGGCTCTGCTTCTAACTTGGGCCCAAATTGTAAAATGGTCTTATCTATTGGCGATTTCGTTCCAATTCACATTCCAAGTAATATTCGGCATGCTAATTACATTGCCGGTTGCCAAATTGCATTATCTCTTATAGTTTCCGAGATATGGACTATCGATAATTTACACCTTAGGCTCTGCTTCTAACTTGGGCCCAAATTGTAAAATGGTCTTATCTATTGGCGATTTCGTTCCAATTCACATTCCAAGTAATATTCGGCATGCTAATTACATTCCCCGGTTGCCAAATTGAATTATCTCTTATAGTTTCCGAGATATGGACTATCGATAATTTACACCTTAGGCTCTGCTTCTAACTTGGGCCCAAATTGTAAAATTTTCTTATCTATTGGCGATTTCGTTCCAATTCACATTCCAAGTAATATTGGGCATGCTAATTACATTGCCGGTTGCCAAATTGCATTATCTCTTATAGTTTCCGAGATATGGACTATCGATAATTTACACCATAGGCTCTGCTTCTAACTTGGGCCCAAATTGTAAAATGGTCTTATGTATTGGCGATTTCGTTCCAATTCACATTCCAAGTAATATTCGGCATGCTAATTACATTGCCGGTTGCCAAATTGCATTATCTCTTATAGTTTCCGAGATATGGACTATCGATAATTTACACCTTAGGCTCTGCTTCTAACTTGCTCCCAAATTGTAAAATGGCCTTATCTATTGGCGATTTCGTTCCAATTCACATTCCAAGTAATATTCGGCATGCTAGTTACATTGCCGGTTGCCAAATTGCATTATCTCTTATAGTTTCCGAGATATGGACTATCGATAATTTACACCTTAGGCTCTGCTTCTAACTTGGGCCCAAATTGTAAAATGGTCTTACCTATTGGCGATTTCGTTCCAATTCACATTCCAAGTAATATTCGGCATGCTAATTACATTGCCGGTTGCCAAATTGCATTATCTCTTATAGTTTCCGAGATATGGACTATCGATAATTTACACCTTAGGCTCTGCTTCTAACTTGGGCCCAAATTGTAAAATGGTCTTATCTATTGGCGATTTCGTTCCAATTCACATTCCAAGTAATATTCGGCATGCTAATTACATTGCCGGTTGCCAAATTGCATTATCTCTTATAGTTTCCGAGATATGGACTATCGATAATTTACACCTTAGGCTCTGCTTCTAACTTGGGCCCAAATTGTAAAATGGTCTTATCTATTGGCGATTTCGTCCCAATTCACATTCCAAGTGATATTCGGCATGCTAATTACATTGCCGGTTGCGAAATTGCATTATCTCTTATAGTTTCCGAGATATGGACTATCAATAATTTACACCTTAGGCTCTGCTTCTAACTTGGGTCCAAATTGTAAAATGGTCTTATCTATTGGCGATTTCGTTCCAATTCACATTCCAAGTAATATTCGGCATGCTAATTACATTGCCGGTTGCCAAATTGCATTATCTCTTATAGTTTCCGAGATATTGACTATCGATAATTTACACCTTAGTCTCTGCTTCTAACTTGGGCCCAAATTGTAAAATGGTCTTATCTATTGGCGATTTCGTTCCAATTCACATTCCAAGTAATATTCGGCATGCTAATTACATTGCCGGTTGCCAAATTGCATTATCTCTTATAGTTTCCGAGATATCGATAATTTACACCTTAGGCTCTGCTTCTAACTTGGGCCCAAATTGTAAAATGGTCTTATCTATTGGCAATTTCGTTCCAATTCACATTCCAAGTAATATTCGGCATGCTAATTACATTGCCGGTTGCCAAATTGCATTATCTCTTATAGTTTCCGAGATATGGACTATCGATAATTTACACCTTAGGCTCTGCTTCTAACTTGGGCCCAAATTGTAAAATGGTCTTATCTATTGGCGATTTCGTCCCAATTCACATTCCAAGTGATATTCGGCATGCTAATTACATTGCCGGTTGCGAAATTGCATTATCTCTTATAGTTTCCGAGATATGGACTATCAATAATTTACACCTTAGGCTCTGCTTCTAACTTGGGCCCAAATTGTAAAATGGTCTTATCTATTGGCGATTTCGTTCCAATTCACATTCCAAGTAATATTCGGCATGCTAATTGCATTGCCGGTTGCCAAATTGCATTATCTCTTATAGTTTCCGAGATATGGACTATCGATAATTTACACCTTAGGCTCTGCTTCTAACTTGGGCCCGAATTGTAAAATGGTCTTATCTATTGGCGATTTCGTTCCAATTCACATTCCAAGTAATATTCGGCATGCTAATTACATTGCCGGTTGCCAAATTGCATTATCTCTTATAGTTTCCGAGATATGGACTATCGATAATTTACACCTTAGACTCTGCTTCTAACTTGGGCTCAAATTGTAAAATGGTCTTATCTATTGGCGATTTCGTTCCAATTCACATTCCAAGTAATATTCGGCATGCTAATTACATTGCCGGTTGCCAAATTGCATTATCTCTTATAGTTTCCGAGATATGGACTATCGATAATTTACACCTTAGGCTCTGCTTCTAACTTGGGCCCAAATTTTAAAATGGTCTTATCTATTGGCGATTTCGTTCCAATTCACATTCCAAGTAATATTCGGCATGCTAATTACATTGCCGGTTGCCAAATTGCATTATCTCTTATAGTTTCCGAGATATGGACTATCGTTAATTTACACCTTAGGCTCTGCTTCTAACTTGGGCCCAAATTGCAAAATGGCCTTATCTATTGGCGATTTCGTTCCAATTCACATTCCAAGTAATATTCGGCATGCTAATTACATTGCCGGTTGCCAAATTGCATTATCTCTTATAGTTTCCGAGATATGGACTATCGATAATTTACACCTTAGGCTCTGATTCTAACTTGGGCCCAAATTGTAAAATGGTCTTATCTATTGGCGATTTCGTTCCAATTCACATTCCAAGTAATATTCGGCATGCTAATTACATTGCCGGTTGCCAAATTGCATTATCTCTTATAGTTTCCGAGATATGGACTATCGATAATTTACACCTTAGGCTATGCTTCTAACTTGGGCCCAAATTGTAAAATGGTCTTATCTATTGGCGATTTCGTTCCAATTCACTTTCCAAGTAATATTCGGCATGCTAATTACATTGCCGGTTGCCAAATTGCATTATCTCTTATAGTTTCCGAGATATGGACTATCGATAATTTACACCTTAGGCTCTGCTTCTAACTTGGGCCCAAAATTGTAAAATGGTCTTATCTATTGGCGATTTCGTTCCAATTCACATTCCAAGTAATATTCGGCATGCTAATTGCATTGCCGGTTGCCAATTGCATTATCTCTTATAGTTTCCGAGATATGGACTATCGATAATTTACACCTTAGGCTCTGCTTCTAACTTGGGCCCGAATTGTAAAATGGTCTTATCTATTGGCGATTTCGTTCCAATTCACATTCCAAGTAATATTCGGCATGCTAATTACATTGCCGGTTGCCAAATTCCATTATCTCTTATAGTTTCCGAGATATGGACTATCGTTAATTTACACCTTAGGCTCTGCTTCTAACTTGGGCCCAAATTGCAAAATGGCCTTATCTATTGGCGATTTCGTTCCAATTCACATTCCAAGTAATATTCGGCATGCTAATTACATTGCCGGTTGCCAAATTGCATTATCTCTTATAGTTTCCGAGATATGGACTATCGATAATTTACACCTTAGGCTCTGATTCTAACTTGGGCCCAAATTGTAAAATGGTCTTATCTATTGGCGATTTCGTTCCAATTCACATTCCAAGTAATATTCGGCATGCTAATTACATTGCCGGTTGCCAAATTGCATTATCTCTTATAGTTTCCGAGATATGGACTATCGATAATTTACACCTTAGGCTATGCTTCTAACTTGGGCCCAAATTGTAAAATGGTCTTATCTATTGGCGATTTCGTTCCAATTCACTTTCCAAGTAATATTCGGCATGCTAATTACATTGCCGGTTGCCAAATTGCATTATCTCTTATAGTTTCCGAGATATGGACTATCGATAATTTACACCTTAGGCTCTGCTTCTAACTTGGGCCCAAATTGTAAAATGGTCTTATCTATTGGCGATTTCGTTCCAATTCACATTCCAAGTAATATTCGGCATGCTAATTGCATTGCCGGTTGCCAAATTGCATTATCTCTTATAGTTTCCGAGATATGGACTATCGATAATTTACACCTTAGGCTCTGCTTCTAACTTGGGCCCGAATTGTAAAATGGTCTTATCTATTGGCGATTTCGTTCCAATTCACATTCCAAGTAATATTCGGCATGCTAATTACATTGCCGGTTGCCAAATTGCATTATCTCTTATAGTTTCCGAGATATGGACTATCGATAATTTACACCTTAGACTCTGCTTCTAACTTGGGCTCAAATTGTAAAATGGTCTTATCTATTGGCGATTTCGTTCCAATTCACATTCCAAGTAATATTCGGCATGCTAATTACATTGCCGGTTGCCAAATTGCATTATCTCTTATAGTTTCCGAGATATGGACTATCGATAATTTACACCTTAGGCTCTGCTTCTAACTTGGGCCCAAATTTTAAAATGGTCTTATCTATTGGCGATTTCGTTCCAATTCACATTCCAAGTAATATTCGGCATGCTAATTACATTGCCGGTTGCCAAATTGCATTATCTCTTATAGTTTCCGAGATATGGACTATCGTTAATTTACACCTTAGGCTCTGCTTCTAACTTGGGCCCAAATTGCAAAATGGCCTTATCTATTGGCGATTTCGTTCCAATTCACATTCCAAGTAATATTCGGCATGCTAATTACATTGCCGGTTGCCAAATTGCATTATCTCTTATAGTTTCCGAGATATGGACTATCGATAATTTACACCTTAGGCTATGCTTCTAACTTGGGCCCAAATTGTAAAATGGTCTTATCTATTGGCGATTTCGTTCCAATTCACTTTCCAAGTAATATTCGGCATGCTAATTACATTGCCGGTTGCCAAATTGCATTATCTCTTATAGTTTCCGAGATATGGACTATCGATAATTTACACCTTAGGCTCTGCTTCTAACTTGGGCCCAAATTGTAAAATGGTCTTATCTATTGGCGATTTCGTTCCAATTCACATTCCAAGTAATATTCGGCATGCTAATTGCATTGCCGGTTGCCAAATTGCATTATCTCTTATAGTTTCCGAGATATGGACTATCGATAATTTACACCTTAGGCTCTGCTTCTAACTTGGGCCCAAATTGTAAAATGGTCTTATCTATTGGCGATTTCTTTCCAATTCACACTCCTAGTAATATTCGGCATGCTAATTACATTGCCGGTTGCGAAATTGCATTATCTCTTATAGTTTCCGAGATATGGACTATCAATAATTTACACCTTAGGCTCTGCTTCTAACTTGGGCCCAAATTGTAAAATGGTCTTATCTATTGGCGATTTCGTTCCAATTCACATTCCAAGTAATATTCGGCATGCTAATTACATTGCCGGTTGCCAATTTGCATTATCTCTTATAGTTTCCGAGATATGGACTATCGATAATTTACACCTTAGGCTCTGCTTCTAACTTGGGCCCAAATTGTAAAATGGCCTTATCTATTGGCGATTTCGTTCCAATTCACATTCCAAGTAATATTCGGCATGCTAATTACATTGCCGGTTGCCAAATTGCATCATCTCTTATAGTTTCAGAGATATGGACTATCGATAATTTACACCTTAGGCTCTGCTTCTAACTTGGGCCCAAATTGTAAAATGGTCTTATCTATTGGCGATTTCGTTCCAATTCACATTCCAAGTAATATTCGGCATGCTAATTACATTGCCGGTTGCCAAATTGTATTATCTCTTATAGTTTCCGAGATATGGACTATCGATAATTTACACCTTAGGCTCTGCTTCTAACTTGGGCCCAAATTGTAAAATGGTCTTATCTATTGGCGATTTCGTTCCAATTCACAATCCAAGTAATATTCGGCATGCTAATTACATTGCCGGTTGCCAAATTGCATTAACTCTTATAGTTCCCGAGATATGGACTATCGATAATTTACACCTTAGGCTCTGCTTCTAACTTGGGCCCAAATTGTAAAATGGTCTTACCTATTGGCGATTTCGTTCCAATTCACATTCCAAGTAATATTCGGCATGCTAATTACATTGCCGGTTGCCAAATTGCATTATCTCTTATAGTTTCCGAGATATGGACTATCGATAATTTACACCTTAGGCTCTGCTTCTAACTTGGGCCCAAATTGTAAAATGGTCTTATCTATTGGCGATTTCGTTCCAATTCACATTCCAAGTAATATTCGGCATGCTAATTACATTGCCGGTTGCCAAATTGCATTATCTCTTATAGTTTCCGAGATATGGACTATCGATAATTTACACCTTAGGCTCTGCTTCTAACTTGGGCCCAAATTGTAAAATGGTCTTATCTATTGGCGATTTCGTCCCAATTCACATTCCAAGTGATATTCGGCATGCTAATTACATTGCCGGTTGCGAAATTGCATTATCTCTTATAGTTTCCGAGATATGGACTATCAATAATTTACACCTTAGGCTCTGCTTCTAACTTGGGTCCAAATTGTAAAATGGTCTTATCTATTGTCGATTTCGTTCCAATTCACATTCCAAGTAATATTCGGCATGCTAATTACATTGCCGGTTGCCAAATTGCATTATCTCTTATAGTTTCCGAGATATGGACTATCGATAATTTACACCTTAGGCTCTGCTTCTAACTTGGGCCCAAATTGTAAAATGGTCTTATCTATCGGCGATTTCGTTCCAATTCACATTCCAAGTAATATTGGGCATGCTAATTACATTGCCGGTTGCCAAATTGCATTATCTCTTATAGTTTCCGAGATATGGACTATCGATAATTTACACCATAGGCTCTGCATTCTAACTTGGGCCCAAATTGTAAAATGGTCTTATATATTGGCGATTTCGTTCCAATTCACATTCCAAGTAATATTCGGCATGCTAATTACATTGACGGTTGCCAAATTGCATTATCTCTTATAGTTTCCGAGATATGGACTATCGATAATTTACACCTTAGGCTCTGCTTCTAACTTGCTCCCAAATTGCAAAATGGCCTTATCTATTGGCGATTTCGTTCCAATTCACATTCCAAGTAATATTCGGCATGCTAATTACATTGCCGGTTGCCAAATTGCATTATCTCTTATAGTTTCCGAGATATGGACTATCGATAATTTACACCTTAGGCTCTGCTTCTAACTTGGGCCCAAATTGTAAAATGGTCTTACCTATTGGCGATTTCGTTCCAATTCACATTCCAAGTAATATTCGGCATGCTAATTACATTGCCGGTTGCCAAATTGCATTATCTCTTATAGTTTCCGAGATATGGACTATCGATAATTTACACCTTAGGCTCTGCTTCTAACTTGGGCCCAAATTGTAAAATGGTCTTATCTATTGGCGATTTCGTTCCAATTCACATTCCAAGTAATATTCGGCATGCTAATTACATTGCCGGTTGCCAAATTGCATTATCTCTTATAGTTTCCGAGATATGGACTATCGATAATTTACACCTTAGGCTCTGCTTCTAACTTGGGCCCAAATTGTAAAATGGTCTTATCTATTGGCAGGTTCGTTCCAATTCACATTCCAAGTAATATTCGGCATGCTAATTACATTGCCGGTTGCCAAATTGCATTATCTCTTATAGTTTCCGAGATATGGATTATCGATAATTTACACCTTAGGCTCTGCTTCTAACTTGTAAAATAATTGTAAAATGGTCTTATCTATTGGCAGTTTCGTTCCAATTCACATTCCAAGTAATATTCGGCATGCTAATTACATTGCCGGTTGCGAAATTGCATTATCTCTTATAGTTTCCGAGATATGGACTATCAATAATTTACACCTTAGGCTCTGCTTCTAACTTGGGCCCAAATTGTAAAATGGTCTTATCTTTTGGCGATTTCGTTCCAATTCACATTCCAAGTAATATTCGGCATGCTAATTACATTGCCGGTTGCCAAATTGCATTATCTCTTATAATTTCCGAGATATGGACTATCGATAATTTACACCTTAGGCTCTGCTTCTAACTTGGGCCCAAATTGTAAAATGGTCTTATCTATTGGCGATTTCGTTCCAATTCACACTCCAAGTAATATTCGGCATGCTAATTACATTGCCGGTAGCGAAATTACATTATCTCTTATAGTTTCCGAGATATGGACTATCGATAATTTACACCTTAGGCTCTGCTTCTAACTTGGGCCCAAATTGTAAAATGGTCTTATCTATTGGCGATTTCGTTCCAATTCACATTCCAAGTAATATTCGGCATGCTAATTACATTGCCGGTTGCCAAATTGCATTATCTCTTATAGTTTCCGAGATATGGACTATCGATAATTTACACCTTAGGCTCTGCTTCTAACTTGGGCCCAAATTGTAAAATGGTCTTATCTATTGGCGATTTCGTCCCAATTCACATTCCAAGTGATATTCGGCATGCTAATTACATTGCCGGTTGCGAAATTGCATTATCTCTTATAGTTTCCGAGATATGGACTATCAATAATTTACACCTTAGGCTCTGCTTCTAACTTGGGCCCAAATTGTAAAATGGTCTTATCTATTGGCGATTTCGTTCCAATTCACATTCCAAGTAATATTCGGCATGCTAATTACATTGCCGGTTGCCAAATTGCATTATCTCTTATAGTTTCCGAGATATGGACTATCGATAATTTACACCTTAGGCTCTGCTTCTAACTTGGGCCCAAATTGTAAAATGGTCTAATCTATTGGCGATTTCGTTCCAATTCACATTCCAAGTAATATTCGGCATGCTAATTACATTGCCGGTTGCCAAATTACATTATCTCTTATAGTTTCCGAGATATGGACTATCGATAATTTACACCTTAGGCTCTGCTTCTAACTTGTCCCAAATTGTAAAATGGTCTTATCTATTGGCGATTTCGTTCCAATTCACACTCCAAGTAATATTCGGCATGCTAATTACATTGCCGGTTGCCAAATTGCATTATCTCTTATAGTTTCCGAGATATGGACTATCGATAATTTGCACCATAGGCTCTGCTTCTAACTTGGGCCCAAATTGTAAAATGGTCTTATCTATTGGCGATTTCGTTCCAATTCACATTCCAAGTAATATTCGGCATGCTAATTACATTGCCGCTTGCCAAATTGCATTATCTCTTATAGTTTCCAAGATATGGACTATCGATAATTTACACCTTAGGCTCTGCTTCTAACTTGCTCCCAAATTGTAAAATGGTCTTATCTATTGGCGATTTCGTTCCAATTCACATTCCAAGTAATATTCGGCATGCTAATTACATTGCCGGTTGCCAAATTGCATTATCTCTTATAGTTTCCGAGATATGGACTATCGATAATTTACACCTTAGGCTCTGCTTCTAACTTGGGCCCAAATTGTAAAATGGTCTTATCTATTGGCGATTTCGTTCCAATTCACATTCCAAGTAATATTCGGCATGCTAATTACATTCCCCGGTTGCCAAATTGAATTATCTCTTATAGTTTCCGAGATATGGACTATCGATAATTTACACCTTAGGCTCTGCTTCTAACTTGTTCCCAAATTGTAAAATGGTCTTATCTATTGGCGATTTCGTTCCAATTCACATTCCAAGTAATATTGGGCATGCTAATTACATTGCCGGTTGCCAAATTGCATTATCTCTTATAGTTTCCGAGATATGGACTATCGATAATTTACACCATAGGCTCTGCTTCTAACTTGGGCCCAAATTGTAAAATGGTCTTATATATTGGCGATTTCGTTCCAATTCACATTCCAAGTAATATTCGGCATGCTAATTACATTGCCGGTTGCCAAATTGCATTATCTCTTATAGTTTCCGAGATATGGACTATCGATAATTTACACCTTAGGCTCTGCTTCTAACTTGTTCCCAAATTGTAAAATGGTCTTATCTATTGGCGATTTCGTTCCAATTCACATTCCAAGTAATATTGGGCATGCTAATTACATTGCCGGTTGCCAAATTGCATTATCTCTTATAGTTTCCGAGATATGGACTATCGATAATTTACACCTTAGGCTCTGCTTCTAACTTGGGCCCAAATTGTAAAATGGTCTTATCTATTGGCGATTTCGTTCCAATTCACATTCCAAGTAATATTCGGCATGCTAATTACATTCCCCGGTTGCCAAATTGAATTATCTCTTATAGTTTCCGAGATATGGACTATCGATAATTTACACCTTAGGCTCTGCTTCTAACTTGGGCCCAAATTGTAAAATTTTCTTATCTATTGGCGATTTCGTTCCAATTCACATTCCAAGTAATATTGGGCATGCTAATTACATTGCCGGTTGCCAAATTGCATTATCTCTTATAGTTTCCGAGATATGGACTATCGATAATTTACACCATAGGCTCTGCTTCTAACTTGGGCCCAAATTGTAAAATGGTCTTATGTATTGGCGATTTCGTTCCAATTCACATTCCAAGTAATATTCGGCATGCTAATTACATTGCCGGTTGCCAAATTGCATTATCTCTTATAGTTTCCGAGATATGGACTATCGATAATTTACACCTTAGGCTCTGCTTCTAACTTGCTCCCAAATTGTAAAATGGCCTTATCTATTGGCGATTTCGTTCCAATTCACATTCCAAGTAATATTCGGCATGCTAGTTACATTGCCGGTTGCCAAATTGCATTATCTCTTATAGTTTCCGAGATATGGACTATCGATAATTTACACCTTAGGCTCTGCTTCTAACTTGGGCCCAAATTGTAAAATGGTCTTACCTATTGGCGATTTCGTTCCAATTCACATTCCAAGTAATATTCGGCATGCTAATTACATTGCCGGTTGCCAAATTGCATTATCTCTTATAGTTTCCGAGATATGGACTATCGATAATTTACACCTTAGGCTCTGCTTCTAACTTGGGCCCAAATTGTAAAATGGTCTTATCTATTGGCGATTTCGTTCCAATTCACATTCCAAGTAATATTCGGCATGCTAATTACATTGCCGGTTGCCAAATTGCATTATCTCTTATAGTTTCCGAGATATGGACTATCGATAATTTACACCTTAGGCTCTGCTTCTAACTTGGGCCCAAATTGTAAAATGGTCTTATCTATTGGCGATTTCGTCCCAATTCACATTCCAAGTGATATTCGGCATGCTAATTACATTGCCGGTTGCGAAATTGCATTATCTCTTATAGTTTCCGAGATATGGACTATCAATAATTTACACCTTAGGCTCTGCTTCTAACTTGGGTCCAAATTGTAAAATGGTCTTATCTATTGGCGATTTCGTTCCAATTCACATTCCAAGTAATATTCGGCATGCTAATTACATTGCCGGTTGCCAAATTGCATTATCTCTTATAGTTTCCGAGATATTGACTATCGATAATTTACACCTTAGTCTCTGCTTCTAACTTGGGCCCAAATTGTAAAATGGTCTTATCTATTGGCGATTTCGTTCCAATTCACATTCCAAGTAATATTCGGCATGCTAATTACATTGCCGGTTGCCAAATTGCATTATCTCTTATAGTTTCCGAGATATCGATAATTTACACCTTAGGCTCTGCTTCTAACTTGGGCCCAAATTGTAAAATGGTCTTATCTATTGGCAATTTCGTTCCAATTCACATTCCAAGTAATATTCGGCATGCTAATTACATTGCCGGTTGCCAAATTGCATTATCTCTTATAGTTTCCGAGATATGGACTATCGATAATTTACACCTTAGGCTCTGCTTCTAACTTGGGCCCAAATTGTAAAATGGTCTTATCTATTGGCGATTTCGTCCCAATTCACATTCCAAGTGATATTCGGCATGCTAATTACATTGCCGGTTGCGAAATTGCATTATCTCTTATAGTTTCCGAGATATGGACTATCAATAATTTACACCTTAGGCTCTGCTTCTAACTTGGGCCCAAATTGTAAAATGGTCTTATCTATTGGCGATTTCGTTCCAATTCACATTCCAAGTAATATTCGGCATGCTAATTGCATTGCCGGTTGCCAAATTGCATTATCTCTTATAGTTTCCGAGATATGGACTATCGATAATTTACACCTTAGGCTCTGCTTCTAACTTGGGCCCGAATTGTAAAATGGTCTTATCTATTGGCGATTTCGTTCCAATTCACATTCCAAGTAATATTCGGCATGCTAATTACATTGCCGGTTGCCAAATTGCATTATCTCTTATAGTTTCCGAGATATGGACTATCGATAATTTACACCTTAGACTCTGCTTCTAACTTGGGCTCAAATTGTAAAATGGTCTTATCTATTGGCGATTTCGTTCCAATTCACATTCCAAGTAATATTCGGCATGCTAATTACATTGCCGGTTGCCAAATTGCATTATCTCTTATAGTTTCCGAGATATGGACTATCGATAATTTACACCTTAGGCTCTGCTTCTAACTTGGGCCCAAATTTTAAAATGGTCTTATCTATTGGCGATTTCGTTCCAATTCACATTCCAAGTAATATTCGGCATGCTAATTACATTGCCGGTTGCCAAATTGCATTATCTCTTATAGTTTCCGAGATATGGACTATCGTTAATTTACACCTTAGGCTCTGCTTCTAACTTGGGCCCAAATTGCAAAATGGCCTTATCTATTGGCGATTTCGTTCCAATTCACATTCCAAGTAATATTCGGCATGCTAATTACATTGCCGGTTGCCAAATTGCATTATCTCTTATAGTTTCCGAGATATGGACTATCGATAATTTACACCTTAGGCTCTGATTCTAACTTGGGCCCAAATTGTAAAATGGTCTTATCTATTGGCGATTTCGTTCCAATTCACATTCCAAGTAATATTCGGCATGCTAATTACATTGCCGGTTGCCAAATTGCATTATCTCTTATAGTTTCCGAGATATGGACTATCGATAATTTACACCTTAGGCTATGCTTCTAACTTGGGCCCAAATTGTAAAATGGTCTTATCTATTGGCGATTTCGTTCCAATTCACTTTCCAAGTAATATTCGGCATGCTAATTACATTGCCGGTTGCCAAATTGCATTATCTCTTATAGTTTCCGAGATATGGACTATCGATAATTTACACCTTAGGCTCTGATTCTAACTTGGGCCCAAATTGTAAAATGGTCTTATCTATTGGCGATTTCGTTCCAATTCACATTCCAAGTAATATTCGGCATGCTAATTACATTGCCGGTTGCCAAATTGCATTATCTCTTATAGTTTCCGAGATATGGACTATCGATAATTTACACCTTAGGCTATGCTTCTAACTTGGGCCCAAATTGTAAAATGGTCTTATCTATTGGCGATTTCGTTCCAATTCACTTTCCAAGTAATATTCGGCATGCTAATTACATTGCCGGTTGCCAAATTGCATTATCTCTTATAGTTTCCGAGATATGGACTATCGATAATTTACACCTTAGGCTCTGCTTCTAACTTGGGCCCAAATTGTAAAATGGTCTTATCTATTGGCGATTTCGTTCCAATTCACATTCCAAGTAATATTCGGCATGCTAATTGCATTGCCGGTTGCCAAATTGCATTATCTCTTATAGTTTCCGAGATATGGACTATCGATAATTTACACCTTAGGCTCTGCTTCTAACTTGGGCCCGAATTGTAAAATGGTCTTATCTATTGGCGATTTCGTTCCAATTCACATTCCAAGTAATATTCGGCATGCTAATTACATTGCCGGTTGCCAAATTCCATTATCTCTTATAGTTTCCGAGATATGGACTATCGTTAATTTACACCTTAGGCTCTGCTTCTAACTTGGGCCCAAATTGCAAAATGGCCTTATCTATTGGCGATTTCGTTCCAATTCACATTCCAAGTAATATTCGGCATGCTAATTACATTGCCGGTTGCCAAATTGCATTATCTCTTATAGTTTCCGAGATATGGACTATCGATAATTTACACCTTAGGCTCTGATTCTAACTTGGGCCCAAATTGTAAAATGGTCTTATCTATTGGCGATTTCGTTCCAATTCACATTCCAAGTAATATTCGGCATGCTAATTACATTGCCGGTTGCCAAATTGCATTATCTCTTATAGTTTCCGAGATATGGACTATCGATAATTTACACCTTAGGCTATGCTTCTAACTTGGGCCCAAATTGTAAAATGGTCTTATCTATTGGCGATTTCGTTCCAATTCACTTTCCAAGTAATATTCGGCATGCTAATTACATTGCCGGTTGCCAAATTGCATTATCTCTTATAGTTTCCGAGATATGGACTATCGATAATTTACACCTTAGGCTCTGCTTCTAACTTGGGCCCAAATTGTAAAATGGTCTTATCTATTGGCGATTTCGTTCCAATTCACATTCCAAGTAATATTCGGCATGCTAATTGCATTGCCGGTTGCCAAATTGCATTATCTCTTATAGTTTCCGAGATATGGACTATCGATAATTTACACCTTAGGCTCTGCTTCTAACTTGGGCCCGAATTGTAAAATGGTCTTATCTATTGGCGATTTCGTTCCAATTCACATTCCAAGTAATATTCGGCATGCTAATTACATTGCCGGTTGCCAAATTGCATTATCTCTTATAGTTTCCGAGATATGGACTATCGATAATTTACACCTTAGACTCTGCTTCTAACTTGGGCTCAAATTGTAAAATGGTCTTATCTATTGGCGATTTCGTTCCAATTCACATTCCAAGTAATATTCGGCATGCTAATTACATTGCCGGTTGCCAAATTGCATTATCTCTTATAGTTTCCGAGATATGGACTATCGATAATTTACACCTTAGGCTCTGCTTCTAACTTGGGCCCAAATTTTAAAATGGTCTTATCTATTGGCGATTTCGTTCCAATTCACATTCCAAGTAATATTCGGCATGCTAATTACATTGCCGGTTGCCAAATTGCATTATCTCTTATAGTTTCCGAGATATGGACTATCGTTAATTTACACCTTAGGCTCTGCTTCTAACTTGGGCCCAAATTGCAAAATGGCCTTATCTATTGGCGATTTCGTTCCAATTCACATTCCAAGTAATATTCTGCATGCTAATTACATTGCCGGTTGCCAAATTGCATTATCTCTTATAGTTTCCGAGATATGGACTATCGATAATTTACACCTTAGGCTATGCTTCTAACTTGGGCCCAAATTGTAAAATGGTCTTATCTATTGGCGATTTCGTTCCAATTCACTTTCCAAGTAATATTCGGCATGCTAATTACATTGCCGGTTGCCAAATTGCATTATCTCTTATAGTTTCCGAGATATGGACTATCGATAATTTACACCTTAGGCTCTGCTTCTAACTTGGGCCCAAATTGTAAAATGGTCTTATCTATTGGCGATTTCGTTCCAATTCACATTCCAAGTAATATTCGGCATGCTAATTGCATTGCCGGTTGCCAAATTGCATTATCTCTTATAGTTTCCGAGATATGGACTATCGATAATTTACACCTTAGGCTCTGCTTCTAACTTGGGCCCAAATTGTAAAATGGTCTTATCTATTGGCGATTTCTTTCCAATTCACACTCCTAGTAATATTCGGCATGCTAATTACATTGCCGGTTGCGAAATTGCATTATCTCTTATAGTTTCCGAGATATGGACTATCAATAATTTACACCTTAGGCTCTGCTTCTAACTTGGGCCCAAATTGTAAAATGGTCTTATCTATTGGCGATTTCGTTCCAATTCACATTCCAAGTAATATTCGGCATGCTAATTACATTGCCGGTTGCCAATTTGCATTATCTCTTATAGTTTCCGAGATATGGACTATCGATAATTTACACCTTAGGCTCTGCTTCTAACTTGGGCCCAAATTGTAAAATGGCCTTATCTATTGGCGATTTCGTTCCAATTCACATTCCAAGTAATATTCGGCATGCTAATTACATTGCCGGTTGCCAAATTGCATCATCTCTTATAGTTTCAGAGATATGGACTATCGATAATTTACACCTTAGGCTCTGCTTCTAACTTGGGCCCAAATTGTAAAATGGTCTTATCTATTGGCAATTTCGTTCCAATTCACATTCCAAGTAATATTCGGCATGCTAATTACATTGCCGGTTGCCAAATTGTATTATCTCTTATAGTTTCCGAGATATGGACTATCGATAATTTACACCTTAGGCTCTGCTTCTAACTTGGGCCCAAATTGTAAAATGGTCTTATCTATTGGCGATTTCGTTCCAATTCACAATCCAAGTAATATTCGGCATGCTAATTACATTGCCGGTTGCCAAATTGCATTAACTCTTATAGTTCCCGAGATATGGACTATCGATAATTTACACCTTAGGCTCTGCTTCTAACTTGGGCCCAAATTGTAAAATGGTCTTACCTATTGGCGATTTCGTTCCAATTCACATTCCAAGTAATATTCGGCATGCTAATTACATTGCCGGTTGCCAAATTGCATTATCTCTTATAGTTTCCGAGATATGGACTATCGATAATTTACACCTTAGGCTCTGCTTCTAACTTGGGCCCAAATTGTAAAATGGTCTTATCTATTGGCGATTTCGTTCCAATTCACATTCCAAGTAATATTCGGCATGCTAATTACATTGCCGGTTGCCAAATTGCATTATCTCTTATAGTTTCCGAGATATGGACTATCGATAATTTACACCTTAGGCTCTGCTTCTAACTTGGGCCCAAATTGTAAAATGGTCTTATCTATTGGCGATTTCGTCCCAATTCACATTCCAAGTGATATTCGGCATGCTAATTACATTGCCGGTTGCGAAATTGCATTATCTCTTATAGTTTCCGAGATATGGACTATCAATAATTTACACCTTAGGCTCTGCTTCTAACTTGGGTCCAAATTGTAAAATGGTCTTATCTATTGGCGATTTCGTTCCAATTCACATTCCAAGTAATATTCGGCATGCTAATTACATTGCCGGTTGCCAAATTGCATTATCTCTTATAGTTTCCGAGATATGGACTATCGATAAATTACACCTTAGGCTCTGCTTCTAACTTGGGCCCAAATTGTAAAATGGTCTTATCTATCGGCGATTTCGTTCCAATTCACATTCCAAGTAATATTGGGCATGCTAATTACATTGCCGGTTGCCAAATTGCATTATCTCTTATAGTTTCCGAGATATGGACTATCGATAATTTACACCATAGGCTCTGCTTCTAACTTGGGCCCAAATTGTAAAATGGTCTTATATATTGGCGATTTCGTTCCAATTCACATTCCAAGTAATATTCGGCATGCTAATTACATTGACGGTTGCCAAATTGCATTATCTCTTATAGTTTCCGAGATATGGACTATCGATAATTTACACCTTAGGCTCTGCTTCTAACTTGCTCCCAAATTGCAAAATGGCCTTATCTATTGGCGATTTCGTTCCAATTCACATTCCAAGTAATATTCGGCATGCTAATTACATTGCCGGTTGCCAAATTGCATTATCTCTTATAGTTTCCGAGATATGGACTATCGATAATTTACACCTTAGGCTCTGCTTCTAACTTGGGCCCAAATTGTAAAATGGTCTTACCTATTGGCGATTTCGTTCCAATTCACATTCCAAGTAATATTCGGCATGCTAATTACATTGCCGGTTGCCAAATTGCATTATCTCTTATAGTTTCCGAGATATGGACTATCGATAATTTACACCTTAGGCTCTGCTTCTAACTTGGGCCCAAATTGTAAAATGGTCTTATCTATTGGCGATTTCGTTCCAATTCACATTCCAAGTAATATTCGGCATGCTAATTACATTGCCGGTTGCCAAATTGCATTATCTCTTATAGTTTCCGAGATATGGACTATCGATAATTTACACCTTAGGCTCTGCTTCTAACTTGGGCCCAAATTGTAAAATGGTCTTATCTATTGGCAGGTTCGTTCCAATTCACATTCCAAGTAATATTCGGCATGCTAATTACATTGCCGGTTGCCAAATTGCATTATCTCTTATAGTTTCCGAGATATGGATTATCGATAATTTACACCTTAGGCTCTGCTTCTAACTTGTAAAATAATTGTAAAATGGTCTTATCTATTGGCAGTTTCGTTCCAATTCACATTCCAAGTAATATTCGGCATGCTAATTACATTGCCGGTTGCGAAATTGCATTATCTCTTATAGTTTCCGAGATATGGACTATCAATAATTTACACCTTAGGCTCTGCTTCTAACTTGGGCCCAAATTGTAAAATGGTCTTATCTTTTGGCGATTTCGTTCCAATTCACATTCCAAGTAATATTCGGCATGCTAATTACATTGCCGGTTGCCAAATTGCATTATCTCTTATAATTTCCGAGATATGGACTATCGATAATTTACACCTTAGGCTCTGCTTCTAACTTGGGCCCAAATTGTAAAATGGTCTTATCTATTGGCGATTTCGTTCCAATTCACACTCCAAGTAATATTCGGCATGCTAATTACATTGCCGGTAGCGAAATTACATTATCTCTTATAGTTTCCGAGATATGGACTATCGATAATTTACACCTTAGGCTCTGCTTCTAACTTGGGCCCAAATTGTAAAATGGTCTTATCTATTGGCGATTTCGTTCCAATTCACATTCCAAGTAATATTCGGCATGCTAATTACATTGCCGGTTGCCAAATTGCATTATCTCTTATAGTTTCCGAGATATGGACTATCGATAATTTACACCTTAGGCTCTGCTTCTAACTTGGGCCCAAATTGTAAAATGGTCTTATCTATTGGCGATTTCGTCCCAATTCACATTCCAAGTGATATTCGGCATGCTAATTACATTGCCGGTTGCGAAATTGCATTATCTCTTATAGTTTCCGAGATATGGACTATCAATAATTTACACCTTAGGCTCTGCTTCTAACTTGGGCCCAAATTGTAAAATGGTCTTATCTATTGGTGATTTCGTTCCAATTCACATTCCAAGTAATATTCGGCATGCTAATTACATTGCCGGTTGCCAAATTGCATTATCTCTTATAGTTTCCGAGATATGGACTATCGATAATTTACACCTTAGGCTCTGCTTCTAACTTGGGCCCAAATTGTAAAATGGTCTAATCTATTGGCGATTTCGTTCCAATTCACATTCCAAGTAATATTCGGCATGCTAATTACATTGCCGGTTGCCAAATTACATTATCTCTTATAGTTTCCGAGATATGGACTATCGATAATTTACACCTTAGGCTCTGCTTCTAACTTGTCCCAAATTGTAAAATGGTCTTATCTATTGGCGATTTCGTTCCAATTCACACTCCAAGTAATATTCGGCATGCTAATTACATTGCCGGTTGCCAAATTGCATTATCTCTTATAGTTTCCGAGATATGGACTATCGATAATTTGCACCATAGGCTCTGCTTCTAACTTGGGCCCAAATTGTAAAATGGTCTTATCTATTGGCGATTTCGTTCCAATTCACATTCCAAGTAATATTCGGCATGCTAATTACATTGCCGCTTGCCAAATTGCATTATCTCTTATAGTTTCCAAGATATGGACTATCGATAATTTACACCTTAGGCTCTGCTTCTAACTTGCTCCCAAATTGTAAAATGGTCTTATCTATTGGCGATTTCGTTCCAATTCACATTCCAAGTAATATTCGGCATGCTAATTACATTGCCGGTTGCCAAATTGCATTATCTCTTATAGTTTCCGAGATATGGACTATCGATAATTTACACCTTAGGCTCTGCTTCTAACTTGGGCCCAAATTGTAAAATGGTCTTATCTATTGGCGATTTCGTTCCAATTCACATTCCAAGTAATATTCGGCATGCTAATTACATTCCCCGGTTGCCAAATTGAATTATCTCTTATAGTTTCCGAGATATGGACTATCGATAATTTACACCTTAGGCTCTGCTTCTAACTTGTTCCCAAATTGTAAAATGGTCTTATCTATTGGCGATTTCGTTCCAATTCACATTCCAAGTAATATTGGGCATGCTAATTACATTGCCGGTTGCCAAATTGCATTATCTCTTATAGTTTCCGAGATATGGACTATCGATAATTTACACCATAGGCTCTGCTTCTAACTTGGGCCCAAATTGTAAAATGGTCTTATATATTGGCGATTTCGTTCCAATTCACATTCCAAGTAATATTCGGCATGCTAATTACATTGCCGGTTGCCAAATTGCATTATCTCTTATAGTTTCCGAGATATGGACTATCGATAATTTACACCTTAGGCTCTGCTTCTAACTTGTTCCCAAATTGTAAAATGGTCTTATCTATTGGCGATTTCGTTCCAATTCACATTCCAAGTAATATTGGGCATGCTAATTACATTGCCGGTTGCCAAATTGCATTATCTCTTATAGTTTCCGAGATATGGACTATCGATAATTTACACCATAGGCTCTGCTTCTAACTTGGGCCCAAATTGTAAAATGGTCTTATCTATTGGCGATTTCGTCCCAATTCACATTCCAAGTGATATTCGGCATGCTAATTACATTGCCGGTTGCGAAATTGCATTATCTCTTATAGTTTCCGAGATATGGACTATCAATAATTTACACCTTAGGCTCTGCTTCTAACTTGGGCCCAAATTGTAAAATGGTCTTATCTATTGGCGATTTCGTTCCAATTCACATTCCAAGTAATATTCGGCATGCTAATTACATTGCCGGTTGCCAAATTGCATTATCTCTTATAGTTTCCGAGATATGGACTATCGATAATTTACACCTTAGGCTCTGCTTCTAACTTGGGCCCAAATTGTAAAATGGTCTTATCTATTGGCGATTTCGTTCCAATTCACATTCCAAGTAATATTCGGCATGCTAATTACATTGCCGGTTGCCAAATTGCATTATCTCTTATAGTTTCCGAGATATGGACTATCGATAATTTACACCTTAGGCTCTGCTTCTAACTTGGGCCCAAATTGTAAAATGGTCTTATCTATTGGCGATTTCGTCCCAATTCACATTCCAAGTGATATTCGGCATGCTAATTACATTGCCGGTTGCGAAATTGCATTATCTCTTATAGTTTCCGAGATATGGACTATCAATAATTTACACCTTAGGCTCTGCTTCTAACTTGGGCCCAAATTGTAAAATGGTCTTTTCTATTGACGATTTCGTTCCAATTCACATTCCAAGTAATATTCGGCATGCTAATTACATTGCCTGTTGCCAAATTGCATTATCTCTTATTGTTTCCGAGATATGGACTATCGATAATTTACACCTTAGGCTCTGCTTCTAACTTGGGCCCAAATTGTAAAATGGTCTTATCTATTGGCGATTTCGTTCCAATTCACATTCCAAGTAATATTCGGCATGCTAATTACATTGCCGGTTGCCAAATTGCATTATCTCTTATAGTTTCCGAGATATGGACTATCGATAATTTACACCTTAGGCTCTGCTTCTTACTTGGGCCCAAATTGTAAAATGGTCTTATCTATTGGCGATTTCGTTCCAATTCATACTCCAAGTAATATTCGGCATGCTAATTACATTGCCGGTTGCGAAATTGCATTATCTCTTATAGTTTCCGAGATATGGACTATCAATAATTTACACCTTAGGCTCTGCTTCTAACTTGGGCCCAAATTGTAAAATGGTCTTATCTATTGGCGATTTCGTTCCAATTCACATTCCAAGTAATATTCGGCATGCTAATTACATTGCCGGTTGCCAAATTGCATTATCTCTTATAGTTTCCGAGATATGGACTATCGATAATTTACACCTTAGGCTCTGCTTCTAACTTGGGCCCAAATTGTAAAATGGCCTTATCTATTGGCAATTTCGTTCCAATTCACATTCCAAGTAATATTCGGCATGCTAATTACATTGCCGGTTGCCAAATTGCATTATCTCTTATAGTTTCCGAGATATGGACTATCGATAATTTACACCTTAGGCTCTGCTTCTAACTTGGGCCCAAATTGTAAAATGGTCTTATCTATTGGCGATTTCGTTCCAATTCACATTCCAAGTAATATTCGGCATGCTAATTACATTGCCGGTTGCCAAATTGCATTATCTCTTATAGTTTCCGAGATATGGACTATCGATAATTTACACCATAGGCTCTGCTTATAACTTGGGCCCAAATTGTAAAATGGTCTTATCTATTGGCGATTTCGTTCCAATTCACATTCCAAGTAATATTCGGCATGCTAATTACATTGCCGGTTGCCAAATTGCATTATCTCTTATAGTTTCCGAGATATGGACTATCGATAATTTACACCTTAGGCTCTGCTTCTAACTTGGGCCCAAATTGTAAAATGGTCTTATCTATTGGCGATTTCGTTCCAATTCACATTCCAAGTAATATTCGGCATGCTAATTACATTGCCGGTTTCCAAATTGAATTATCTCTTATAGTTTCCGAGATATGGACTATCGATAATTTACACCTTAGGCTCTGCTTCTAACTTGGGCCCAAATTGTAAAATGGTCTTACCTATTGGCGATTTCGTTCCAATTCACATTCCAAGTAATATTCGGCATGCTAATTACATTGCCGGTTGCCAAATTGCATTATCTCTTATAGTTTCCGAGATATGGACTATCGATAATTTACACCTTAGGCTCTGCTTCTAACTTGGGCCCAAATTGTAAAATGGTCTTATCTATTGGCGATTTCGTTCCAATTCACATTCCAAGTAATATTCGGCATGCTAATTACATTGCCGGTTGCCAAATTGCATTATCTCTTATAGTTTCCGAGATATGGACTATCGATAATTTACACCTTAGGCTCTGCTTCTAACTTGGGCCCAAATTGTAAAATGGTCTTATCTATTGGCGATTTCGTCCCAATTCACATTCCAAGTGATATTCGGCATGCTAATTACATTGCCGGTTGCGAAATTGCATTATCTCTTATAGTTTCCGAGATATGGACTATCGATAATTTACACCTTAGGCTCTGCTTCTAACTTGGGCCCAAATTGTAAAATGGTCTTATCTATTGGCGATTTCGTTCCAATTCACATTCCAAGTAATATTCGGCATGCTAATTACATTGCCGGTTGCCAAATTGCATTATCTCTTATAGTTTCCGAGATATGGACTATCGATAATTTACACCTTAGGCTCTGCTTCTAACTTGGGCCCAAATTGTAAAATGGTCTTATCTATTGGCGATTTAGTTGCAATTCACATTCCAAGTAATATTCGGCATGCTAATTACATTGCCGGTTGCCAAATTGCATTATCTCTTATAGTTTCCGAGATATGGACTATCGATAATTTACACCTTAGGCTCTGCTTCTAACTTGGGCCCAAATTGTAAAATGGTCTTATCTATTGGCGATTTCGTTCCAATTCGCATTCCAAGTAATATTCGGCATGCTAATTACATTGCCGGTTGCCAAATTGCATTATCTCTTATAGTTTCCGAGATATGGACTATCGATAATTTACACCTTAGGCTCTGCTTCTAACTTGGGCCCAAATTGTAAAATGGTCTTATCTATTGGCGATTTCGTTCCAATTCACATTCCAAGTAATATTCGGCATGCTAATTACATTGCCGGTTGCCAAATTGCATTATCTCTTATAGTTTCCGAGATATGGACTATCGATAATTTACACCTTAGGCTCTGCTTCTAACTTGGGCCCAAATTGTAAAATGGTCTTATCTATTGGCGATTTCGTTCCAATTCACATTCCAAGTAATATTCGGCATGCTAATTACATTGCCGGTTGCCAAATTGCATTATCTCTTATAGTTTCCGAGATATGGACTATCGATAATTTACACCTTAGGCTCTGCTTCTAACTTGGGCCCAAATTGTAAAATGGTCTTATCTATTGGCGATTTCGTTCCAATTCACATTCCAAGTAATATTCGGCATGCTAGTTACATTGCCGGTTGCCAAATTGCATTATCTCTTATAGTTTCCGAGATATGGACTATCGATAATTTACACCTTAGGCTCTGCTTCTAACTTGGGCCCAAATTGTAAAATGGTCTTATCTATTGGCGATTTCGTTCCAATTCACATTCCAAGTAATATTCGGCATGCTAATTACATTGCCGGTTGCCAAATTTCATTATCTCTTATAGTTTCCGAGATATGGACTATCGATAATTTACACCTTAGGCTCTGCTTCTAACTAGGGCCCAAATTGTAAAATGGTCTTATCTATTGACGATTTCGTCCCAATTCACATTCCAAGTGATATTCGGCATGCTAATTACATTGCCGATTGCGAAATTGCATTATCTCTTATAGTTTCCGAGATATGGACTATCAATAATTTACACCTTAGGCTCTGCTTCTAACTTGGGCCCAAATTGTAAAATGGTCTTATCTATTGGCGATTTCGTTCCAATTCACATTCCAAGTAATATTCGGCATGCTAATTACATTGCCGGTTGCCAAATTGCATTATCTCTTATAGTTTCCGAGATATGGACTATCGATAATTTACACCTTAGGCTCTGCTTCTAACTTGGGCCCAAATTGTAAAATGGTCTTATCTATTGGCGATTTCGTTCCAATTCACATTCCAAGTAATATTCGGCATGCTAATTACATTGCCGGTTGCCAAATTGCATTATCTCTTATAGTTTCCGAGATATGGACTATCGATAATTTACACCTTAGGCTCTGCTTCTAACTTGGGCCCAAATTGTAAAATGGTCTTATCTATTGGCGATTTCGTTCCAATTCACATTCCAAGTAATATTCGGCATGCTAATTACATTGCCGGTTGCCAAATTGCATTATCTCTTATAGTTTCCGAGATATGGACTATCGATAATTTACACTTTAGGCTCTGCTTCTAACTTGGGCCCAAATTGTAAAATGGTCTTATCTATTGGCGATTTAGTTGCAATTCAAATTCCAAGTAATATTCGGCATGCTAATTACATTGCCGGTTGCCAAATTGCATTATCTCTTATAGTTTCCGAGATATGGACTATCGATAATTTACACCTTAGGCTCTGCTTCTAACTTGGGCCCAAATTGTAAAATGGTTTTATCTATTGGCGATTTCGTTCCAATTCACATTCCAAGTAATATTTGGCATGCTAATTACATTGCCGGTTGCCAAATTGCATTATCTCTTATAGTTTCCGAGATATGGACTATCGATAATTTACACCTTAGGCTCTGCTTCTAACTTGGGCCCAAATTGTAAAATGGTCTTATCTATTGGCGATTTCGTTCCAATTCACATTCCAAGTAATATTCGGCATGCTAATTACATTGCCGGTTGCCAAATTGCATTATCTCTTATAGTTTCCGAGATATGGACTATCGATAATTTACACCTTAGGCTCTGCTTCTAACTTGGGCCCAAATTGTAAAATGGTCTTATCTATTGGCGATTTCGTTCCAATTCACACTCCAAGTAATATTCGGCATGCTAATTACATTGCCGGTTGCGAAATTGCATTATCTCTTATAGTTTCCGAGATATGGACTATCGATAATTTACACCTTAGGCTCTGCTTCTAACTTGGGCCCAAATTGTAAAATGGTCTTATCTATTGGCGATTTCGTTCCAATTCACATTCCAAGTAATATTCGGCATGCTAATTACATTGCCGGTTGCCAAATTGCATTATCTCTTATAGTTTCCGAGATATAGACTATCGATAATTTACACCTTAGGCTCTGCTTCTAACTTGGGCCCAAATTGTAAAATGGTCTTATCTATTGGCGATTTCGTTCCAATTCACATTCCAAGTACTATTCGGCATGCTAATTACATTGCCGGTTGCCAAATTGCATTATCTCTTATAGTTTCCGAGATATGGACTATCGATAATTTACAAATTGTAAAATGGTCTTATCTATTGGCGATTTCGTTCCAATTCACATTCCAAGTAATATTCGGCATGCTAATTACATTGCCGGTTGCCAAATTGCATTATCTCTTATAGTTTCCGAGATATGGACTATCGATAATTTACACCTTAGGCTCTGCTTCTAACTTGGGCCCAAATTGTAAAATGGTCTTATCTATTGGCGATTTCGTTCCAATTCACATTCCAAGTAATATTTGGCTTGCTAATTACATTGCCGGTTGCCAAATTGCATTATCTCTTATAGTTTCCGAGATATGGACTATCGATAATTTACACCTTAGGCTCTGCTTCTAACTTGGGCCCAAATTGTAAAATGGTCTTATCTATTGGCGATTTCGTTCCAATTCACACTCCAAGTAATATTCGGCATGCTAATTACATTGCCGGTTGCGAAATTGCATTATCTCTTATAGTTTCCGAGATATGGACTATCGATAATTTACACCTTAGGCTCTGCTTCTAACTTGGGCCCAAATTGTAAAATGGTCTTATCTATTGGCGATTTCGTTCCAATTCACATTCCAAGTAATATTCGGCATGCTAATTACATTGCCGGTTGCCAAATTACATTATCTCTTATAGTTTCCGAGATATAGACTATCGATAATTTACACCTTAGGCTCTGCTTCTAACTTGGGCCCAAATTGTAAAATGGTCTTATCTATTGGCGATTTCGTTCCAATTCACATTCCAAGTACTATTCGGCATGCTAATTACATTGCCGGTTGCCAAATTGCATTATCTCTTATTGTTTCCGAGATATGGACTATCGATAATTTACACCTTAGGCTCTGCTTCTAACTTGGGCCCAAATTGTAAAATGGTCTTATCTATAGGCGATTTCGTCCCAATTCACATTCCAAGTGATATTCGGCATGCTAATTACATTGCCGGTTGCGAAATTGCATTATCTCTTATAGTTTCCGAGATATGGACTATCAATAATTTACACCTTAGGCTCTGCTTCTAACTTGGGCCCAAATTGTAAAATGGTCTTATCTATTGCCGATTTCGTTCCAATTCACATTCCAAGTAATATTCGGCATGCTAATTACATTGCAGGTTGCCAAATTGCATTGTCTCTTATAGTTTCCGAGATATGGACTATCGATAATTTACACCTTAGGCTCTGCTTCTAATTTTGGCCCAAATTGTAAAATGGTCTTATCTACTGGCGATTTCGTTCCAATTCACATTCCAAGTAATATTCGGCATGCTAATTACATTGCCGGTTGCCAAATTGCATTATCTCTTATAGTTTCCGAGATATGGACTATCGATAATTTACACCTTAGGCTCTGCTTCTAACTTGGGCCCAAATTGTAAAATGGTCTTATCTATTGGCGATTTAGTTCCAATTCACATTCCAAGTAATATTCGGCATGCTAATTACATTGCCGGTTGCTAAATTGCATTATCTCTTATAGTTTCCGAGATATGGACTATCGATAATTTACACCTTAGGCTCTGCTTCTAACTTGGGCCCAAATTGTAAAATGGTCTTATCTATTGGCGATTTCGTTCCAATTCACATTCCAAGTAATATTCGGCATGCTAATTACATTGCCGGTTGCCAAATTGCATTATCTCTTATAGTTTCCGAGATATGGACTATCGATAATTTACACCTTAGGCTCTGCTTCTAACTTGGGCCCAAATTGTAAAATGGTCTTATCTATTGGCGATTTCGTCCCAATTCACATTCCAAGTGATATTCGGCATGCTAATTACATTGCCGGTTGCGAAATTGCATTATCTCTTATAGTTTCCGAGATATGGACTATCGATAATTTACACCTTAGGCTGTGCTTCTAACTTGGGCCCAAATTGTAAAATGGTCTTATCTATTGGCGATTTCGTTCCAATTCACATTCCAAGTAATATTCGGCATGCTAATTACATTGCCGGTTGCCAAATTGCATTATCTCTTATAGTTTCCGAGATATGGACTGTCGATAATTTACACCTTAGGCTCTGCTTCTAACTTGGGCCCAAATTGTAAAATGGTCTTATCTATTGGCGATTTCGTCCCAATTCACATTCCAAGTAATATTCGGCATGCTAATTACATTGCCGGTTGCCAAATTGCATTATCTCTTATAGTTTCCGAGATATGGACTGTCGATAATTTACACCTTAGGCTCTGCTTCTAACTTGGGCCCAAATTGTAAAATGGTCTTATCTATTGGCGATTTCGTTCCAATTCACATTCCAAGTAATATTCGGCATGCTAGTTACATTGCCGGTTGCCAAATTGCATTATCTCTTATAGTTTCCGAGATATGGACTATCGATAATTTACACCTTAGGCTCTGCTTCTAACTTGGGCCCAAATTGTAAAATGGTCTTATCTATTGGCGATTTCGTTCCAATTCACATTCCAAGTAATATTCGGCATGCTAATTACATTGCCGGTTGCCAAATTGCATTATCTCTTATAGTTTCCGAGATATGGACTATCGATAATTTACACCTTATGCTCTGCTTCTAACTTGGGCCCAAATTGTAAAATGGTCTTATCTATTGACGATTTCGTCCCAATTCACATTCCAAGTGATATTCGGCATGCTAATTACATTGCCGATTGCGAAATTGCATTATCTCTTATAGTTTCCGAGATATGGACTATCAATAATTTACACCTTAGGCTCTGCTTCTAACTTGGGCCCAAATTGTAAAATGGTCTTATCTATTGGCGATTTCGTTCCAATTCACATTCCAAGTAATATTCGGCATGCTAATTACATTGCCGGTTGCCAAATTGCATTATCTCTTATAGTTTCCGAGATATGGACTATCGATAATTTACACCTTAGGCTCTGCTTCTAACTTGGGCCCAAATTGTAAAATGGTCTTATCTATTGGCGATTTCGTTCCAATTCACATTCCAAGTAATATTCGGCATGCTAATTACATTGCCGGTTGCCAAATTGCATTATCTCTTATAGTTTCCGAGATATGGACTATCGATAATTTACACCTTAGGCTCTGCTTCTAACTTGGGCCCAAATTGTAAAATGGTCTTATCTATTGGCGATTTCGTTCCAATTCACATTCCAAGTAATATTCGGCATGCTAATTACATTGCCGGTTGCCAAATTGCATTATCTCTTATAGTTTCCGAGATATGGACTATCGATAATTTACACTTTAGGCTCTGCTTCTAACTTGGGCCCAAATTGTAAAATGGTCTTATCTATTGGCGATTTAGTTGCAATTCACATTCCAAGTAATATTCGGCATGCTAATTACATTGCCGTTTGCCAAATTGCATTATCTCTTATAGTTTCCGAGATATGGACTATCGATAATTTACACCTTAGGCTCTGCTTCTAACTTGGGCCCAAATTGTAAAATGGTCTTATCTATTGGCGATTTCGTTCCAATTCACATTCCAAGTAATATTCGGCATGCTAATTACATTGCCGGTTGCCAAATTGCATTATCTCTTATAGTTTCCGAGATATGGACTATCGATAATTTACACCTTAGGCTCTGCTTCTAACTTGGGCCAAAATTGTAAAATGGTCTTATCTATTGGCGATTTCGTTCCAATTCACATTTCAAGTAATATTCGGCATGCTAATTACATTGCCGGTTGCCAAATTGCATTATCTCTTATAGTTTCCGAGATATGGACTATCGATAATTTACACCTTAGGCTCTGCTTCTAACTTGGGCCCAAATTGTAAAATGGTCTTATCTATTGGCGATTTCGTTCCAATTCACACTCCAAGTAATATTCGGCATGCTAATTACATTGCCGGTTGCGAAATTGCATTATCTCTTATAGTTTCCGAGATATGGACTATCGATAATTTACACCTTAGGCTCTGCTTCTAACTTGGGCCCAAATTGTAAAATGGTCTTATCTATTGGCGATTTCGTTCCAATTCACATTCCAAGTAATATTCGGCATGCTAATTACATTGCCGGTTGCCAAATTGCATTATCTCTTATAGTTTCCGAGATATGGACTATCGATAATTTACACCTTAGGCTCTGCTTCTAACTTGGGCCCAAATTATAAAATGGTCTTATCTATTGGCGATTTCGTCCCAATTCACATTCCAAGTGATATTCGGCATGCTAATTACATTGCCGGTTGCGAAATTGCATTATCTCTTATAGTTTCCGAGATATGGACTATCAATAATTTACACCTTAGGCTCTGCTTCTAACTTGGGCCCAAATTGTAAAATGGTCTTATCTATTGGCGATTTCGTTCCAATTCACATTCCAAGTAATATTCGGCATGCTAATTACATTGTCGGTTGCCAAATTGCATTATCTCTTATAGTTTCCGAGGTATGGACTATCGATAATTTACACCTTAGGCTCTGCTTCTAACTTGAGCCCAAATTGTAAAATGGTCTTATCTATTGGCGATTTCGTTCCAATTCACATTCCAAGTAATATTCGGCATGATAATTACATTGCCGGTTGCCAAATTGCATTATCTCTTATAGTTTCCGAGATATGGACTATCGATAATTTACACCTTAGGCTCTGCTTCTAACTTGGGCCCAAATTGTAAAATGGTCTTATCTATTGGCGATTTAGTTGCAATTCACATTCCAAGTAATATTCGGCATGCTAATTACATTGCCGGTTGCCAAATTGCATTATCTCTTATAGTTTCCGAGATATGGACTATCGATAATTTACACCTTAGGCTCTGCTTCTAACTTGGGCCCAAATTGTAAAATGGTCTTATCTATTGGCGATTTCGTTCCAATTCACATTCCAAGTAATATTTGGCATGCTAATTACATTGCCGGTTGCCAAATTGCATTATCTCTTATAGTTTCCGAGATATGGACTATCGATAATTTACACCTTAGGCTCTGCTTCTAACTTGGGCCCAAATTGTAAAATGGTCTTATCTATTGGCGATTTCGTTCCAATTCACACTCCAAGTAATATTCGGCATGCTAATTACATTGCCGGTTGCGAAATTGCATTATCTCTTATAGTTTCCGAGATATGGACTATCGATAATTTACACCTTAGGCTCTGCTTCTAACTTGGGCCCAAATTGTAAAATGGTCTTATCTATTGGCGATTTCGTTCCAATTCACATTCCAAGTAATATTCGGCATGCTAATTACATTGCCGGTTGCCAAATTGCATTATCTCTTATAGTTTCCGAGATATGGACTATCGATAATTTACACCTTAGGCTCTGCTTCTAACTTGGGCCCAAATTGTAAAATGGTCTTATCTATTGGCGATTTCGTTCCAATTCACACTCCAAGTAATATTCGGCATGCTAATTACATTGCCGGTTGCGAAATTGCATTATCTCTTATAGTTTCCGAGATATGGACTATCGATAATTTACACCTTAGGCTCTGCTTCTAACTTGGGCCCAAATTGTAAAATGGTCTTATCTATTGGCGATTTCGTTCCAATTCACATTCCAAGTAATATTCGGCATGCTAATTACATTGCCGGTTGCCAAATTGCATTATCTCTTATAGTTTCCGAGATATAGACTATCGATAATTTACACCTTAGGCTCTGCTTCTAACTTGGGCCCAAATTGTAAAATGGTCTTATCTATTGGCGATTTCGTTCCAATTCACATTCCAAGTAATATTCGGCATGCTAATTACATTTCCGGTTGCCAAATTGCATTATCCCTTATAGTTTCCGAGATATGGACTATCCATAATTTACACCTTAGGCTCTGCTTCTAACTTGGGCCCAAATTGTAAAATGGTCTTATCTATTGGCGATTTCGTCCCAATTCACATTCCAAGTGATATTCGGCATGCTAATTACATTGCCGGTTGCGAAATTGCATTATCTCTTATAGTTTCCGAGATATGGACTATCAATAATTTACACCTTAGGCTCTGCTTCTAACTTGGGCCCAAATTGTAAAATGGTCTTATCTATTGGCGATTTCGTTCCAATTCACATTCCAAGTAATATTCGGCATGCTAATTACATTGCCGGTTGCCAAATTGCATTATCTCTTATAGTTTCCGAGATATGGACTATCGATAATTTACACCTTAGGCTCTGCTTCTAACTTGGGCCCAAATTGTAAAATGGTCTTATCTATTGGCGATTTCGTTCCAATTCACATTCCAAGTAATATTCGGCATGCTAATTACATTGCCGGTTGCCAAATTGCATTATCTCTTATAGTTTCCGAGATATGGACTATCGATAATTTACACCTTAGGCTCTGCTTCTAACTTGGGCCCAAATTGTAAAATGGTCTTTTCTATTGGCGATTTCGTTCCAATTCACATTCCAAGTAATATTCGGCATGCTAATTACATTGCCGGTTGCCAAATTGCATTATCTCTTATAGTTTCCGAGATATGGACTATCGATAATTTACACCTTAGGCTCTGCTTCTAACTTGGGCCCAAATTGTAAAATGGTCTTATCTATTGGCGATTTCGTTCCAATTCACATTCCAAGTAATATTCGGCATGCTAATTATATTGCCGGTTGCCAAATTGCATTATCTCTTATAGTTTCCGAGATATGGACTATCGATAATTTACACCTTAGGCTCTGCTTCTAACTTGGGCCCAAATTGTAAAATGGTCTTATCTATTGGCGATTTCGTCCCAATTCACATTCCAAGTGATATTCGGCATGCTAATTACATTGCCGGTTGCGAAATTGCATTATCTCTTATAGTTTCCGAGATATGGACTATCGATAATTTACACCTTAGGCTCTGTTTCTAACTTGGGCCCAAATTGTAAAATGGTCTTATCTATTGGCGATTTCGTTCCAATTCACATTCCAAGTAATATTCGGCATGCTAATTACATTGCCGGTTGTCAAATTGCATTATCTCTTATAGTTTCCGAGATATGGACTGTCGATAATTTACACCTTAGGCTCTGCTTCTAACTTGGGCCCAAATTGTAAAATGGTCTTATCTATTGGCGATTTAGTTGCAATTCACATTCCAAGTAATATTCGGCATGCTAATTACATTGCCGGTTGCCAAATTGCATTATCTCTTATAGTTTCCGAGATATGGACTATCGATAATTTACACCTTAGGCTCTGCTTCTAACTTGGGCCCAAATTGTAAAATGGTCTTATCTATTGGCGATTTAGTTGCAATTCACATTCCAAGTAATATTCGGCATGCTAATTACATTGCCGGTTGCCAAATTGCATTATCTCTTATAGTTTCCGAGATATGGACTATCGATAATTTATACCTTAGGCTCTGCTTCTAACTTGGGCCCAAATTGTAAAATGGTCTTATCTATTGGCGATTTCGTTCCAATTCACATTCCAAGTAATATTCGGCATGCTAATTACATTGCCGGTTGCCAAATTGCATTATCTCTTATAGTTTCCGAGATATGGACTATCGATAATTTACACCTTAGGCTCTGCTTCTAACTTGGGCCAAAATTGTAAAATGGTCTTATCTATTGGCGATTTCGTTCCAATTCACATTTCAAGTAATATTCGGCATGCTAATTACATTGCCGGTTGCCAAATTGCATTATCTCTTATAGTTTCCGAGATATGGACTATCGATAATTTACACCTTAGGCTCTGCTTCTAACTTGGGCCCAAATTGTAAAATGGTCTTATCTATTGGCGATTTCGTTCCAATTCACACTCCAAGTAATATTCGGCATGCTAATTACATTGCCGGTTGCGAAATTGCATTATCTCTTATAGTTTCCGAGATATGGACTATCGATAATTTACACCTTAGGCTCTGCTTCTAACTTGGGCCCAAATTGTAAAATGGTCTTATCTATTGGCGATTTCGTTCCAATTCACATTCCAAGTAATATTCGGCATGCTAATTACATTGCCGGTTGCCAAATTGCATTATCTCTTATAGTTTCCGAGATATGGACTATCGATAATTTACACCTAAGGCTCTGCTTCTAACTTGGGCCCAAATTGTAAAATGGTCTTATCTATTGGCGATTTCGTTCCAATTCACATTCCAAGTAATATTCGGCATGCTAATTACATTGCCGGTTGCCAAATTGCATTATCTCTTATAGTTTCCGAGATATGGACTATCGATAATTTACACCTTAGGCTCTGCTTCTAACTTGGGCCCAAATTATAAAATGGTCTTATCTATTGGCGATTTCGTCCCAATTCACATTCCAAGTGATATTCGGCATGCTAATTACATTGCCGGTTGCGAAATTGCATTATCTCTTATAGTTTCCGAGATATGGACTATCAATAATTTACACCTTAGGCTCTGCTTCTAACTTGGGCCCAAATTGTAAAATGGTCTTATCTATTGGCGATTTCGTTCCAATTCACATTCCAAGTAATATTCGGCATGCTAATTACATTGTCGGTTGCCAAATTGCATTATCTCTTATAGTTTCCGAGGTATGGACTATCGATAATTTACACCTTAGGCTCTGCTTCTAACTTGAGCCCAAATTGTAAAATGGTCTTATCTATTGGCGATTTCGTTCCAATTCACATTCCAAGTAATATTCGGCATGCTAATTACATTGCCGGTTGCCAAATTGCATTATCTCTTATAGTTTCCGAGATATGGACTATCGATAATTTACACCTTAGGCTCTGCTTCTAACTTGGGCCCAAATTGTAAAATGGTCTTATCTATTGGCGATTTCGTTCCAATTCACATTCCAAGTAATATTCGGCATGCTAATTACATTGCCGGTTGCCAAATTGCATTATCTCTTATAGTTTCCGAGATATGGACTATCGATAATTTACACCTTAGGCTCTGCTTCTAACTTGGGCCCAAATTGTAAAATGGTCTTATCTATTGGCGATTTAGTTGCAATTCACATTCCAAGTAATATTCGGCATGCTAATTACATTGCCGGTTGCCAAATTGCATTATCTCTTATAGTTTCCGAGATATGGACTATCGATAATTTACACCTTAGGCTCTGCTTCTAACTTGGGCCCAAATTGTAAAATGGTCTTATCTATTGGCGATTTCGTTCCAATTCACATTCCAAGTAATATTTGGCATGCTAATTACATTGCCCGTTGCCAAATTGCATTATCTCTTATAGTTTCCGAGATATGGACTATCGATAATTTACACCTTAGGCTCTGCTTCTAACATGGGCCCAAATTGTAAAATGGCCTTATCTATTGGCGATTTCGTTCCAATTCACACTCCAAGTAATATTCGGCATGCTAATTACATGGCCGGTTGCGAAATTGCATTATCTCTTATAGTTTCCGAGATATGGACTATCGATAATTTACACCTTAGGCTCTGCTTCTAACTTGGGCCCAAATTGTAAAATGGTCTTATCTATTGGCGATTTCGTTTCAATTCACACTCCAAGTAATATTCGGCATGCTAATTACATTGCCGGTTGCGAAATTGCATTATCTCTTATAGTTTCCGAGATATGGACTATCGATAATTTACACCTTAGGCTCTGCTTCTAACTTGGGCCCAAATTGTAAAATGGTCTTATCTATTGGCGATTTCGTTCCAATTCACATTCCAAGTAATATTCGGCATGCTAATTACATTGCCGGTTGCCAAATTGCATTATCTCTTATAGTTTCCGAGATATGGACTATCGATAATTTACACCTTAGGCTCTGCTTCTAACTTGGGCCCAAATTGTAAAATGGTCTTATCTATTGGCGATTTCGTTCCAATTCACATTCCAAGTAATATTCGGCATGCTAATTACATTGCCGGTTGCCAAATTGCATTATCTCTTATAGTTTCCGAGATATGGACTATCGATAGTTTACACCTTAGGCTCTGCTTCTAACTTGGGCCCAAATTATAAAATGGTTTTATCCATTGGCGATTTCGTCCCAATTCACATTCCAAGTGATATTCGGCATGCTAATTGCATTGCCGGTTGCGAAATTGCATTATCTCTTATAGTTTCCGAGATATGGACTATCAATAATTTACACCTTAGGCTCTGCTTCTAACTTGGGCCCAAATTGTAAAATGGTCTTATCTATTGGCGATTTCGTTCCAATTCACATTCCAAGTAATATTCGGCATGCTAATTACATTGCCGGTTGCCAAATTGCATTATCTCTTATAGTTTCCGAGATATGGGCTATCGATAATTTACACCTTAGGCTCTGCTTCTAACTTGGGCCCAAATTGTAAAATGGTCTTATCTATTGGCGATTTCGTTCCAATTCACATTCCAAGTAATATTCGGCATGCTAATTACATTGCCGGTTGCCAAATTGCATTATCTCTTATAGTTTCCGAGATATGGACTATCGATAATTTACACCTTAGGCTCTGCTTCTAACTTGGGCCCAAATTGTAAAATGGTCTTATCTATTGGCGATTTCGTTCCAATTCACATTCCAAGTAATATTCGGCATGCTAATTACATTGCCGGTTGCCAAATTGCATTATCTCTTATAGTTTCCGAGATATGGACTATCGATAATTTACACCTTAGGCTCTGCTTCTAACTTGGGCCCAAATTGTAAAATGGTCTTATCTATTGGCGATTTAGTTGCAATTCACATTCCGAGTAATATTCGGCATGCTAATTACATTGCCGGTTGCCAAATTGCATTATCTCTTATAGTTTCCGAGATATGGACTATCGATAATTTACACCTTAGGCTGTGCTTCTAACTTGGGCCCAAATTGTAAAATGGTCTTATTTATTGGCGATTTCGTTCCAATTCACATTCCAAGTAATATTTGGCATGCTAATTACATTGCCGGTTGCCAAATTGCATTATCTCTTATAGTTTCCGAGATATGGAGTATCGATAATTTACACCTTAGGCTCTGCTTCTAACTTGGGCCCAAATTGTAAAATGGTCTTCTCTATTGACGATTTCGTCCCAATTCACATTCCAAGTGATATTCGGCATGCTAATTACATTGCCGATTGCGAAATTGCATTATCTCTTATAGTTTCCGAGATATGGACTATCAATAATTTACACCTTAGGCTCTGCTTCTAACTTGGGCCCAAATTGTAAAATGGTCTTATCTATTGGCGATTTCGTTCCAATTCACATTCCAAGTAATATTCGGCATGCTAATTACATTGCCGGTTGCCAAATTGCATTATCTCTTATAGTTTCCGAGATATGGACTATCGATAATTTACACCTTAGGCTCTGCTTCTAACTTGGGCCCAAATTGTAAAATGGTCTTATCTATTGGCGATTTCGTTCCAATTCACATTCCAAGTAATATTCGGCATGCTAATTACATTGCCGGTTGCCAAATTGCATTATCTCTTATAGTTTCCGAGATATGGACTATCGATAATTTACACCTTAGGCTCTGCTTCTAACTTGGGCCCAAATTGTAAAATGGTCTTATCTATTGGCGATTTCGTTCCAATTCACATTCCAAGTAATATTCGGCATGCTAATTACATTGCCGGTTGCCAAATTGCATTATCTCTTATAGTTTCCGAGATATGGACTATCGATAATTTACACTTTAGGCTCTGCTTCTAACTTGGGCCCAAATTGTAAAATGGTCTTATCTATTGGCGATTTAGTTGCAATTCACATTCCAAGTAATATTCGGCATGCTAATTACATTGCCGGTTGCCAAATTGCATTATCTCTTATAGTTTCCGAGATATGGACTATCGATAATTTACACCTTAGGCTCTGCTTCTAACTTGGGCCCAAATTGTAAAATGGTCTTATCTATTGGCGATTTCGTTCCAATTCACATTCCAAGTAATATTCGGCATGCTAATTACATTGCCGGTTGCCAAATTGCATTATCTCTTATAGTTTCCGAGATATGGACTATCGATAATTTACACCTTAGGCTCTGCTTCTAACTTGGGCCAAAATTGTAAAATGGTCTTATCTATTGGCGATTTCGTTCCAATTCACATTTCAAGTAATATTCGGCATGCTAATTACATTGCCGGTTGCCAAATTGCATTATCTCTTATAGTTTCCGAGATATGGACTATCGATAATTTACACCTTAGGCTCTGCTTCTAACTTGGGCCCAAATTGTAAAATGGTCTTATCTATTGGCGATTTCGTTCCAATTCACACTCCAAGTAATATTCGGCATGCTAATTACATTGCCGGTTGCGAAATTGCATTATCTCTTATAGTTTCCGAGATATGGACTATCGATAATTTACACCTTAGGCTCTGCTTCTAACTTGGGCCCAAATTGTAAAATGGTCTTATCTATTGGCGATTTCGTTCCAATTCACATTCCAAGTAATATTCGGCATGCTAATTACATTGCCGGTTGCCAAATTGCATTATCTCTTATAGTTTCCGAGATATGGACTATCGATAATTTACACCTAAGGCTCTGCTTCTAACTTGGGCCCAAATTGTAAAATGGTCTTATCTATTGGCGATTTCGTTCCAATTCACATTCCAAGTAATATTCGGCATGCTAATTACATTGCCGGTTGCCAAATTGCATTATCTCTTATAGTTTCCGAGATATGGACTATCGATAATTTACACCTTAGGCTCTGCTTCTAACTTGGGCCCAAATTATAAAATGGTCTTATCTATTGGCGATTTCGTCCCAATTCACATTCCAAGTGATATTCGGCATGCTAATTACATTGCCGGTTGCGAAATTGCATTATCTCTTATAGTTTCCGAGATATGGACTATCAATAATTTACACCTTAGGCTCTGCTTCTAACTTGGGCCCAAATTGTAAAATGGTCTTATCTATTGGCGATTTCGTTCCAATTCACATTCCAAGTAATATTCGGCATGCTAATTACATTGTCGGTTGCCAAATTGCATTATCTCTTATAGTTTCCGAGGTATGGACTATCGATAATTTACACCTTAGGCTCTGCTTCTAACTTGAGCCCAAATTGTAAAATGGTCTTATCTATTGGCGATTTCGTTCCAATTCACATTCCAAGTAATATTCGGCATGATAATTACATTGCCGGTTGCCAAATTGCATTATCTCTTATAGTTTCCGAGATATGGACTATCGATAATTTACACCTTAGGCTCTGCTTCTAACTTGGGCCCAAATTGTAAAATGGTCTTATCTATTGGCGATTTAGTTGCAATTCACATTCCAAGTAATATTCGGCATGCTAATTACATTGCCGGTTGCCAAATTGCATTATCTCTTATAGTTTCCGAGATATGGACTATCGATAATTTACACCTTAGGCTCTGCTTCTAACTTGGGCCCAAATTGTAAAATGGTCTTATCTATTGGCGATTTCGTTCCAATTCACATTCCAAGTAATATTTGGCATGCTAATTACATTGCCGGTTGCCAAATTGCATTATCTCTTATAGTTTCCGAGATATGGACTATCGATAATTTACACCTTAGGCTCTGCTTCTAACTTGGGCCCAAATTGTAAAATGGTCTTATCTATTGGCGATTTCGTTCCAATTCACACTCCAAGTAATATTCGGCATGCTAATTACATTGCCGGTTGCGAAATTGCATTATCTCTTATAGTTTCCGAGATATGGACTATCGATAATTTACACCTTAGGCTCTGCTTCTAACTTGGGCCCAAATTGTAAAATGGTCTTATCTATTGGCGATTTCGTTCCAATTCACATTCCAAGTAATATTCGGCATGCTAATTACATTGCCGGTTGCCAAATTGCATTATCTCTTATAGTTTCCGAGATATGGACTATCGATAATTTACACCTTAGGCTCTGCTTCTAACTTGGGCCCAAATTGTAAAATGGTCTTATCTATTGGCGATTTCGTTCCAATTCACACTCCAAGTAATATTCGGCATGCTAATTACATTGCCGGTTGCGAAATTGCATTATCTCTTATAGTTTCCGAGATATGGACTATCGATAATTTACACCTTAGGCTCTGCTTCTAACTTGGGCCCAAATTGTAAAATGGTCTTATCTATTGGCGATTTCGTTCCAATTCACATTCCAAGTAATATTCGGCATGCTAATTACATTGCCGGTTGCCAAATTGCATTATCTCTTATAGTTTCCGAGATATAGACTATCGATAATTTACACCTTAGGCTCTGCTTCTAACTTGGGCCCAAATTGTAAAATGGTCTTATCTATTGGCGATTTCGTTCCAATTCACATTCCAAGTAATATTCGGCATGCTAATTACATTTCCGGTTGCCAAATTGCATTATCCCTTATAGTTTCCGAGATATGGACTATCCATAATTTACACCTTAGGCTCTGCTTCTAACTTGGGCCCAAATTGTAAAATGGTCTTATCTATTGGCGATTTCGTCCCAATTCACATTCCAAGTGATATTCGGCATGCTAATTACATTGCCGGTTGCGAAATTGCATTATCTCTTATAGTTTCCGAGATATGGACTATCAATAATTTACACCTTAGGCTCTGCTTCTAACTTGGGCCCAAATTGTAAAATGGTCTTATCTATTGGCGATTTCGTTCCAATTCACATTCCAAGTAATATTCGGCATGCTAATTACATTGCCGGTTGCCAAATTGCATTATCTCTTATAGTTTCCGAGATATGGACTATCGATAATTTACACCTTAGGCTCTGCTTCTAACTTGGGCCCAAATTGTAAAATGGTCTTATCTATTGGCGATTTCGTTCCAATTCACATTCCAAGTAATATTCGGCATGCTAATTACATTGCCGGTTGCCAAATTGCATTATCTCTTATAGTTTCCGAGATATGGACTATCGATAATTTACACCTTAGGCTCTGCTTCTAACTTGGGCCCAAATTGTAAAATGGTCTTTTCTATTGGCGATTTCGTTCCAATTCACATTCCAAGTAATATTCGGCATGCTAATTACATTGCCGGTTGCCAAATTGCATTATCTCTTATAGTTTCCGAGATATGGACTATCGATAATTTACACCTTAGGCTCTGCTTCTAACTTGGGCCCAAATTGTAAAATGGTCTTATCTATTGGCGATTTCGTTCCAATTCACATTCCAAGTAATATTCGGCATGCTAATTATATTGCCGGTTGCCAAATTGCATTATCTCTTATAGTTTCCGAGATATGGACTATCGATAATTTACACCTTAGGCTCTGCTTCTAACTTGGGCCCAAATTGTAAAATGGTCTTATCTATTGGCGATTTCGTCCCAATTCACATTCCAAGTGATATTCGGCATGCTAATTACATTGCCGGTTGCGAAATTGCATTATCTCTTATAGTTTCCGAGATATGGACTATCGATAATTTACACCTTAGGCTCTGTTTCTAACTTGGGCCCAAATTGTAAAATGGTCTTATCTATTGGCGATTTCGTTCCAATTCACATTCCAAGTAATATTCGGCATGCTAATTACATTGCCGGTTGTCAAATTGCATTATCTCTTATAGTTTCCGAGATATGGACTGTCGATAATTTACACCTTAGGCTCTGCTTCTAACTTGGGCCCAAATTGTAAAATGGTCTTATCTATTGGCGATTTAGTTGCAATTCACATTCCAAGTAATATTCGGCATGCTAATTACATTGCCGGTTGCCAAATTGCATTATCTCTTATAGTTTCCGAGATATGGACTATCGATAATTTACACCTTAGGCTCTGCTTCTAACTTGGGCCCAAATTGTAAAATGGTCTTATCTATTGGCGATTTAGTTGCAATTCACATTCCAAGTAATATTCGGCATGCTAATTACATTGCCGGTTGCCAAATTGCATTATCTCTTATAGTTTCCGAGATATGGACTATCGATAATTTATACCTTAGGCTCTGCTTCTAACTTGGGCCCAAATTGTAAAATGGTCTTATCTATTGGCGATTTCGTTCCAATTCACATTCCAAGTAATATTCGGCATGCTAATTACATTGCCGGTTGCCAAATTGCATTATCTCTTATAGTTTCCGAGATATGGACTATCGATAATTTACACCTTAGGCTCTGCTTCTAACTTGGGCCAAAATTGTAAAATGGTCTTATCTATTGGCGATTTCGTTCCAATTCACATTTCAAGTAATATTCGGCATGCTAATTACATTGCCGGTTGCCAAATTGCATTATCTCTTATAGTTTCCGAGATATGGACTATCGATAATTTACACCTTAGGCTCTGCTTCTAACTTGGGCCCAAATTGTAAAATGGTCTTATCTATTGGCGATTTCGTTCCAATTCACACTCCAAGTAATATTCGGCATGCTAATTACATTGCCGGTTGCGAAATTGCATTATCTCTTATAGTTTCCGAGATATGGACTATCGATAATTTACACCTTAGGCTCTGCTTCTAACTTGGGCCCAAATTGTAAAATGGTCTTATCTATTGGCGATTTCGTTCCAATTCACATTCCAAGTAATATTCGGCATGCTAATTACATTGCCGGTTGCCAAATTGCATTATCTCTTATAGTTTCCGAGATATGGACTATCGATAATTTACACCTAAGGCTCTGCTTCTAACTTGGGCCCAAATTGTAAAATGGTCTTATCTATTGGCGATTTCGTTCCAATTCACATTCCAAGTAATATTCGGCATGCTAATTACATTGCCGGTTGCCAAATTGCATTATCTCTTATAGTTTCCGAGATATGGACTATCGATAATTTACACCTTAGGCTCTGCTTCTAACTTGGGCCCAAATTATAAAATGGTCTTATCTATTGGCGATTTCGTCCCAATTCACATTCCAAGTGATATTCGGCATGCTAATTACATTGCCGGTTGCGAAATTGCATTATCTCTTATAGTTTCCGAGATATGGACTATCAATAATTTACACCTTAGGCTCTGCTTCTAACTTGGGCCCAAATTGTAAAATGGTCTTATCTATTGGCGATTTCGTTCCAATTCACATTCCAAGTAATATTCGGCATGCTAATTACATTGCCGGTTGCCAAATTGCATTATCTCTTATAGTTTCCGAGATATGGACTATCGATAATTTACACCTTAGGCTCTGCTTATAACTTGGGCCCAAATTGTAAAATGGTCTTATCTATTGGCGATTTCGTTCCAATTCACATTCCAAGTAATATTCGGCATGCTAATTACATTGCCGGTTGCCAAATTGCATTATCTCTTATAGTTTCCGAGATATGGACTATCGATAATTTACACCTTAGGCTCTGCTTCTAACTTGGGCCCAAAGTGTAAAATGGTCTTATCTATTGGCGATTTAGTTGCAATTCACATTCCAAGTAATATTCGGCATGCTAATTACATTGCCGGTTGCCAAATTGCATTATCTCTTATAGTTTCCGAGATATGGACTATCGATAATTTACACCTTAGGCTCTGCTTCTAACTTGGGCCCAAATTGTAAAATGGTCTTATCTATTGGCGATTTCGTTCCAATTCACATTCCAAGTAATATTTGGCATGCTAATTACATTGCCGGTTGCCAAATTGCATTATCTCTTATAGTTTCCGAGATATGGACTATCGATAATTTACACCTTAGGCTCTGCTTCTAACTTGGGCCCAAATTGTAAAATGGTCTTATCTATTGGCGATTTCGTTCCAATTCACACTCCAAGTAATATTCGGCATGCTAATTACATTGCCGGTTGCGAAATTGCATTATCTCTTATAGTTTCCGAGATATGGACTATCGATAATTTACACCTTAGGCTCTGCTTCTAACTTGGGCCCAAATTGTAAAATGGTCTTATCTATTGGCGATTTCGTTCCAATTCACATTCCAAGTAATATTCGGCATGCTAATTACATTGCCGGTTGCCAAATTGCATTATCTCTTATAGTTTCCGAGATATGGACTATCGATAATTTACACCTTAGGCTCTGCTTCTAACTTGGGCCCAAATTGTAAAATGGTCTTATCTATTGGCGATTTCGTTCCAATTCACACTCCAAGTAATATTCGGCATGCTAATTACATTGCCGGTTGCGAAATTGCATTATCTCTTATAGTTTCCGAGATATGGACTATCGATAATTTACACCTTAGGCTCTGCTTCTAACTTGGGCCCAAATTGTAAAATGGTCTTATCTATTGGCGATTTCGTTCCAATTCACATTCCAAGTAATATTCGGCATGCTAATTACATTGCCGGTTGCCAAATTGCATTATCTCTTATAGTTTCCGAGATATGGACTATCGATAATTTACACCTTAGGCTCTGCTTCTAACTTGGGCCCAAATTGTAAAATGGTCTTATCTATTGGCGATTTCGTTCCAATTCACATTCCAAGTAATATTCGGCATGCTAATTACATTGCCGGTTGCCAAATTGCATTATCTCTTATAGTTTCCGAGATATGGACTATCGATAGTTTACACCTTAGGCTCTGCTTCTAACTTGGGCCCAAATTATAAAATGGTCTGATCTATTGGCGATTTCGTCCCAATTCACATTCCAAGTGATATTCGGCATGCTAATTACATTGCCGGTTGCGAAATTGCATTATCTCTTATAGTTTCCGGGATATGGACTATCAATAATTTACACCTTAGGCTCTGCTTCTAACTTGGGCCCAAATTGTAAAATGGTCTTATCTATTGGCGATTTCGTTCCAATTCACATTCCAAGTAATATTCGGCATGCTAATTACATTGCCGGTTGCCAAATTGCATTATCTCTTATAGTTTCCGAGATATGGACTATCGATAATTTACACCTTAGGCTCTGCTTCTAACTTGGGCCCAAATTGTAAAATGGTCTTATCTATTGGCGATTTCGTTCCAATTCACATTCCAAGTAATATTCGGCATGCTAATTACATTGCCGGTTGCCAAATTGCATTATCTCTTATAGTTTCCGAGATATGGACTATCGATAATTTACACCTTAGGCTCTGCTTCTAACTTGGGCCCAAATTGTAAAATGGTCTTATCTATTGGCGATTTCGTTCCAATTCACATTCCAAGTAATATTCGGCATGCTAATTACATAGCCGGTTGCCAAATTGCATTATCTCTTATAGTTTCCGAGATATGGACTATCGATAATTTACACCTTAGGCTCTGCTTCTAACTTGGGCCCAAATTGTAAAATGGTCTTATCTATTGGCGATTTAGTTGCAATTCACATTCCAAGTAATATTCGGCATGCTAATTACATTGCCGGTTGCCAAATTGCATTATCTCTTATAGTTTCCGAGATATGGACTATCGATAATTTACACCTTAGGCTGTGCTTCTAACTTGTGCCCAAATTGTAAAATGGTCTTATCTATTGGCGATTTCGTTCCAATTCACATTCCAAGTAATATTTGGCATGCTAATTACATTGCCGGTTGCCAAATTGCATTATCTCTTATAGTTTCCGAGATATGGACTATCGATAATTTACACCTTAGGCTCTGCTTCTAACTTGGGCCCAAATTGTAAAATGGTCTTATCTATTGGCGATTTCGTTCCAATTCACATTCCAAGTAATATTCGGCATGCTAATTACATTGCCGGTTGCCAAATTGCATTATCTCTTATAGTTTCCGAGATATGGACTATCGATAATTTACACCTTAGGCTCTGCTTCTAACTTGGGCCCAAATTGTAAAATGGTCTCATCTATTGGCGATTTCGTTCCAATTCACATTCCAAGTAATATTCGGCATGCTAATTACATTGCCGGTTGCCAAATTGTATTACCTCTTATAGTTTCCGAGATATGGACTATCGATAATTTACACCTTAGGCTCTGCTTCTAACTTGGGCCCAAATTGTAAAATGGTCTTATCTATTGGCGATTTCGTTCCAATTCACATTCCAAGTAATATTCGGCATGCTAATTACATTGCCGGTTGCCAAATTGCATTATCTCTTATAGTTTCCGAGATATGGACTATCGATAATTTACACCTTAGGCTCTGCTTCTAACTTGGGCCCAAATTGTAAAATGGTCTTCTCTATTGGCGATTTCGTTCCATTTCACATTCCAAGTAATATTCGGCATGCTAATTACATTGCCGGTTGCCAAATTGCATTATCTCTTATAGTTTCCGAGATATGGACTATCAATAATTTACGCCTTAGGCTCTGCTTCTAACTTGGGCCCAAATTGTAAAATGGTCTTATCTATTGGCGATTTCGTTCCAATTCACATTCCAAGTAATATTCGGCATGCTAATTACATTGCCGGTTGCCAAATTGAATTATCTCTTATAGTTTCCGAGATATGGACTATCGATAATTTACACCTTAGGCTCTGCTTCTAACTTGGGCCCAAATTGTAAAATTGTCTTACCTATTGGCGATTTCGTTCCAATTCACATTCCAAGTAATATTAGGCATGCTAATTACATTGCCGGTTGCCAAATTGCATTATCTCTTATAGTTTCCGAGATATGGACTATCGATAATTTACACCTTAGGCTCTGCTTCTAACTTGGGCCCAAATTGTAAAATGGTCTTATCTATTGGCGATTTCCTTCCAATTCACATTCCAATTAATATTCGGCATGCTAATTACATTGCCGGTTGCCAAATTGCATTATCTCTTATAGTTTCCGAGATATGGACTATCGATAATTTACACCTTAGGCTCTGCTTCTAACTTGGGCAAAAATTGTAAAATGGTCTTATCTATTAGCGATTTCGTTCCAATTCACATTCCAAGTAATATTCGGCATGCTAATTACATTGCCGGTTGCCAAATTGCATTATCTCTTATAGTTTCCGAGATATGGACTATCGAAAATTTACACCTTAGGCTCTGCTTCTAACTTGGGCCCAAATTGTAAAATGGTCTTATCTATTGGCGATTTCGTTCCAATTCACATTCCAAGTAATATTCGGCATGCTAATTACATTGCCGGTTGCCAAATTGCATTATCTCTTATAGTTTCCGAGATATGGGCTATCGATAATTTACACCTTAGGCTCTGCTTCTAACTTGGGCCCAAATTGTAAAATGGTCTTATCTATTGGCGATTTCGTTCCAATTCACATTCCAAGTAATATTCGGCATGCTAATTACATTGCCGGTTGCGAAATTGCATTATCTCTTATAGTTTCCGAGATATGGACTATCAATAATTTACACCTTAGGCTCTGCTTCTAACTTGGGCCCAAATTGTAAAATGGTCTTATCTATTGGCGATTTCGTTCCAATTCACATTCCAAGTAATATTCGGCATGCTAATTACATTGCCGGTTGCCAAATTGCATTATCTCTTATAGTTTCCGAGATATGGACTATCGATAATTTACACCTTAGGCTCTGCTTCTAACTTGGGCCCAAATTGTAAAATGGTCTTATCTATTGGCGATTTCGTTCCAATTCACATTCCAAGTAATATTCGGCATGCTAATTACATTGCCGGTTGCCAAATTGCATTATCTCTTATAGTTTCCGAGATATGGACTATCGATAATTTACACCTTAGGCTCTGCTTCTAACTTGGGCCCAAATTGTAAAATGGTCTTATCTATTGGCGATTTCGTCCCAATTCACATTCCAAGTGATATTCGGCATGCTAATTACATTGCCGGTTGCGAAATTGCATTATCTCTTATAGTCTCCGAGATATGGACTATCAATAATTTACACCTTAGGCTCTGCTTCTAACTTGGGCCCAAATTGTAAAATGGTCTTATCTATTGGCGATTTCGTTCCAATTCACATTCCAAGTAATATTCGGCATGCTAATTACATTGCCGGTTGCCAAATTGCATTATCTCTTATAGTTTCCGAGATATGGACTATCGATAATTTACACCTTAGGCTCTGCTTATAACTTGGGCCCAAATTGTAAAATGGTCTTATCTATTGGCGATTTCATTCCAATTCACATTCCAAGTAATATTCGGCATGCTAATTACATTGCCGGTTGCCAAATTGCATTATCTCTTATAGTTTCCGAGATATGGACTATCGATAATTTACACCTTAGGCTCTGCTTCTAACTTGGGCCCAAATTGTAAAATGGTCTTCTCTATTGGCGATTTCGTTCCATTTCACATTCCAAGTAATATTCGGCATGCTAATTACATTGCCGGTTGCCAAATTGCATTATCTCTTATAGTTTCCGAGATATGGACTATCAATAATTTACGCCTTAGGCTCTGCTTCTAACTTGGGCCCAAATTGTAAAATGGTCTTATCTATTGGCGATTTCGTTCCAATTCACATTCCAAGTAATATTCGGCATGCTAATTACATTGCCGGTTGCCAAATTGAATTATCTCTTATAGTTTCCGAGATATGGACTATCGATAATTTACACCTTAGGCTCTGCTTCTAACTTGGGCCCAAATTGTAAAATTGTCTTACCTATTGGCGATTTCGTTCCAATTCACATTCCAAGTAATATTAGGCATGCTAATTACATTGCCGGTTGCCAAATTGCATTATCTCTTATAGTTTCCGAGATATGGACTATCGATAATTTACACCTTAGGCTCTGCTTCTAACTTGGGCCCAAATTGTAAAATGGTCTTATCTATTGGCGATTTCCTTCCAATTCACATTCCAATTAATATTCGGCATGCTAATTACATTGCCGGTTGCCAAATTGCATTATCTCTTATAGTTTCCGAGATATGGACTATCGATAATTTACACCTTAGGCTCTGCTTCTAACTTGGGCAAAAATTGTAAAATGGTCTTATCTATTAGCGATTTCGTTCCAATTCACATTCCAAGTAATATTCGGCATGCTAATTACATTGCCGGTTGCCAAATTGCATTATCTCTTATAGTTTCCGAGATATGGACTATCGAAAATTTACACCTTAGGCTCTGCTTCTAACTTGGGCCCAAATTGTAAAATGGTCTTATCTATTGGCGATTTCGTTCCAATTCACATTCCAAGTAATATTCGGCATGCTAATTACATTGCCGGTTGCGAAATTGCATTATCTCTTATAGTTTCCGAGATATGGACTATCGATAATTTACACCTTAGGCTCTGCTTCTAACTTGGGCCCAAATTGTAAAATGGTCTTATCTATTGGCGATTTCGTTCCAATTCACATTCCAAGTAATATTCGGCATGCTAATTACATTGCCGGTTGCCAAATTGCATTATCTCTTATAGTTTCCGAGATATGGGCTATCGATAATTTACACCTTAGGCTCTGCTTCTAACTTGGGCCCAAATTGTAAAATGGTCTTATCTATTGGCGATTTCGTTCCAATTCACATTCCAAGTAATATTCGGCATGCTAATTACATTGCCGGTTGCGAAATTGCATTATCTCTTATAGTTTCCGAGATATGGACTATCAATAATTTACACCTTAGGCTCTGCTTCTAACTTGGGCCCAAATTGTAAAATGGTCTTATCTATTGGCGATTTCGTTCCAATTCACATTCCAAGTAATATTCGGCATGCTAATTACATTGCCGGTTGCCAAATTGCATTATCTCTTATAGTTTCCGAGATATGGACTATCGATAATTTACACCTTAGGCTCTGCTTCTAACTTGGGCCCAAATTGTAAAATGGTCTTATCTATTGGCGATTTCGTTCCAATTCACATTCCAAGTAATATTCGGCATGCTAATTACATTGCCGGTTGCCAAATTGCATTATCTCTTATAGTTTCCGAGATATGGACTATCGATAATTTACACCTTAGGCTCTGCTTCTAACTTGGGCCCAAATTGTAAAATGGTCTTATCTATTGGCGATTTCGTCCCAATTCACATTCCAAGTGATATTCGGCATGCTAATTACATTGCCGGTTGCGAAATTGCATTATCTCTTATAGTCTCCGAGATATGGACTATCAATAATTTACACCTTAGGCTCTGCTTCTAACTTGGGCCCAAATTGTAAAATGGTCTTATCTATTGGCGATTTCGTTCCAATTCACATTCCAAGTAATATTCGGCATGCTAATTACATTGCCGGTTGCCAAATTGCATTATCTCTTATAGTTTCCGAGATATGGACTATCGATAATTTACACCTTAGGCTCTGCTTATAACTTGGGCCCAAATTGTAAAATGGTCTTATCTATTGGCGATTTCATTCCAATTCACATTCCAAGTAATATTCGGCATGCTAATTACATTGCCGGTTGCCAAATTGCATTATCTCTTATAGTTTCCGAGATATGGACTATCGATAATTTACACCTTAGGCTCTGCTTCTAACTTGGGCCCAAATTGTAAAATGGTCTTATCTATTGGCGATTTAGTTGCAATTCACATTCCAAGTAATATTCGGCATGCTAATTACATTGCCGGTTGCCAAATTGCATTATCTCTTATAGTTTCCGAGATATGGACTATCGATAATTTACACCTTAGGCTCTGCTTATAACTTGGGCCCAAATTGTAAAATGGTCTTATCTATTGGCGATTTCGTTCCAATTCACATTCCAAGTAATATTTGGCATGCTAATTACATTGCCGGTTGCCAAATTGCATTATCTCTTATAGTTTCCGAGATATGGACTATCGATAATTTACACCTTAGGCTCTGCTTCTAACTTGGGCCCAAATTGTAAAATGGTCTTATCTATTGGCGATTTCGTTCCAATTCACACTCCAAGTAATATTCGGCATGCTAATTACATTGCCGGTTGCGAAATTGCATTATCTCTTATAGTTTCCGAGATATGGACTATCGATAATTTACACCTTAGGCTCTGCTTCTAACTTGGGCCCAAATTGTAAAATGGCCTTATCTATTGGCGATTTCGTTCCAATTCACATTCCAAGTAATATTCGGCATGCTAATTACATTGCCGGTTGCCAAATTGCATTATCTCTTATAGTTTCCGAGATATGGACTATCGATAATTTACACCTTAGGCTCTGCTTCTAACTTGGGCCCAAATTGTAAAATGGTCTTATCTATTGGCGATTTCGTTCCAATTCACACTCCAAGTAATATTCGGCATGCTAATTACATTGCCGGTTGCGAAATTGCATTATCTCTTATAGTTTCCGAGATATGGACTATCGATAATTTACACCTTAGGCTCTGCTTCTAACTTGGGCCCAAATTGTAAAATGGTCTTATCTATTGGCGATTTCGTTCCAATTCACATTCCAAGTAATATTCGGCATGCTAATTACATTGCCGGTTGCCAAATTGCATTATCTCTTATAGTTTCCGAGATATGGACTATCGATAATTTACACCTTAGGCTCTGCTTCTAACTTGGGCCCAAATTGTAAAATGGTCTTATCTATTGGCGATTTCGTTCCAATTCACATTCCAAGTAATATTCGGCATGCTAATTACATTGCCGGTTGCCAAATTGCATTATCTCTTATAGTTTCCGAGATATGGACTATCGATAGTTTACACCTTAGGCTCTGCTTCTAACTTGGGCCCAAATTATAAAATGGTCTTATCTATTGGCGATTTCGTCCCAATTCACATTCCAAGTGATATTCGGCATGCTAATTACATTGCCGGTTGCGAAATTGCATTATCTCTTATAGTTTCCGAGATATGGACTATCAATAATTTACACCTTAGGCTCTGCTTCTAACTTGGGCCCAAATTGTAAAATGGCCTTATCTATTGGCGATTTCGTTCCAATTCACATTCCAAGTAATATTCGGCATGCTAATTACATTGCCGGTTGCCAAATTGCATTATCTCTTATAGTTTCCGAGATATGGACTATCGATAATTTACACCTTAGGCTCTGCTTCTAACTTGGGCCCAAATTGTAAAATGGTCTTATCTATTGGCGAATTCGTTCCAATTCACATTCCAAGTAATATTCGGCATGCTAATTATATTGCCGGTTGCCAAATTGCATTATCTCTTATAGTTTCCGAGATATGGACTATCGATAATTTACACCTTAGGCTCTGCTTCTAACTTGGGCCCAAATTGTAAAATGGTCTTATCTATTGGCGATTTCGTTCCAATTCACATTCCAAGTAATATTCGGCATGCTAATTACATTGCCGGTTGCCAAATTGCATTATCTCTTATAGTTTCCGAGATATGGACTATCGATAATTTACACCTTAGGCTCTGCTTCTAACTTGGGCCCAAATTGTAAAATGGTCTTATCTATTGGCGATTTAGTTGCAATTCACATTCCAAGTAATATTCGGCATGCTAATTACATTGCCGGTTGCCAAATTGCATTATCTCTTATAGTTTCCGAGATATGGACTATCGATAATTTACACCTTAGGCTGTGCTTCTAACTTGGGCCCAAATTGTAAAATGGTCTTATCTATTGGCGATTTCGTTCCAATTCACATTCCAAGTAATATTTGGCATGCTAATTACATTGCCGGTTGCCAAATTGCATTATCTCTTATAGTTTCCGAGATATGGACTATCGATAATTTACACCTTAGGCTCTGCTTCTAACTTGGGCCCAAATTGTAAAATGGTCTTATCTATTGGCGATTTCGTTCCAATTCACATTCCAAGTAATATTCGGCATGCTAATTACATTGCCGGTTGCCAAATTGCATTATCTCTTATAGTTTCCGAGATATGGACTATCGATAATTTACACCTTAGGCTCTGCTTCTAACTTGGGCCCAAATTGTAAAATGGTCTCATCTATTGGCGATTTCGTTCCAATTCACATTCCAAGTAATATTCGGCATGCTAATTACATTGCCGGTTGGCAAATTGTATTACCTCTTATAGTTTCCGAGATATGGACTATCGATAATTTACACCTTAGGCTCTGCTTCTAACTTGGGCCCAAATTGTAAAATGGTCTTATCTATTGGCGATTTCGTTCCAATTCACATTCCAAGTAATATTCGGCATGCTAATTACATTGCCGGTTGCCAAATTGCATTATCTCTTATAGTTTCCGAGATATGGACTATCGATAATTTACACCTTAGGCTCTGCTTCTAACTTGGGCCCAAATTGTAAAATGGACTTCTCTATTGGCGATTTCGTTCCATTTCACATTCCAAGTAATATTCGGCATGCTAATTACATTGCCGGTTGCCAAATTGCATTATCTCTTATAGTTTCCGAGATATGGACTATCAATAATTTACGCCTTAGGCTCTGCTTCTAACTTGGGCCCAAATTGTAAAATGGTCTTATCTATTGGCGATTTCGTTCCAATTCACATTCCAAGTAATATTCGGCATGCTAATTACATTGCCGGTTGCCAAATTGAATTATCTCTTATAGTTTCCGAGATATGGACTATCGATAATTTACACCTTAGGCTCTGCTTCTAACTTGGGCCCAAATTGTAAAATTGTCTTACCTATTGGCGATTTCGTTCCAATTCACATTCCAAGTAATATTAGGCATGCTAATTACATTGCCGGTTGCCAAATTGCATTATCTCTTATAGTTTCCGAGATATGGACTATCGATAATTTACACCTTAGGCTCTGCTTCTAACTTGGGCCCAAATTGTAAAATGGTCTTATCTATTGGCGATTTCGTTCCAACTCACATTCCAATTAATATTCGGCATGCTAATTACATTGCCGGTTGCCAAATTGCATTATCTCTTATAGTTTCCGAGATATGGACTATCGATAATTTACACCTTAGGCTCTGCTTCTAACTTGGGCAAAAATTGTAAAATGGTCTTATCTATTAGCGATTTCGTTCCAATTCACATTCCAAGTAATATTCGGCATGCTAATTACATTGCCGGTTGCCAAATTGCATTATCTCTTATAGTTTCCGAGATATGGACTATCGAAAATTTACACCTTAGGCTCTGCTTCTAACTTGGGCCCAAATTGTAAAATGGTCTTATCTATTGGCGATTTCGTTCCAATTCACATTCCAAGTAATATTCGGCATGCTAATTACATTGCCGGTTGCCAAATTGCATTATCTCTTATAGTTTCCGAGATATGGGCTATCGATAATTTACACCTTAGGCTCTGCTTCTAACTTGGGCCCAAATTGTAAAATGGTCCTTATCTATTGGCGATTTCGTTCCAATTCACATTCCAAGTAATATTCGGCATGCTAATTACATTGCCGGTTGCGAAATTGCATTATCTCTTATAGTTTCCGAGATATGGACTATCAATAATTTACACCTTAGGCTCTGCTTCTAACTTGGGCCAAATTGTAAAATGGTCTTATCTATTGGCGATTTCGTTCCAATTCACATTCCAAGTAATATTCGGCATGCTAATTACATTGCCGGTTGCCAAATTGCATTATCTCTTATAGTTTCCGAGATATGGACTATCGATAATTTACACCTTAGGCTCTGCTTCTAACTTGGGCTCAAAATTTGTAAAATGGTCTTATCTATTGGCGATTTCGTTCCAATTCACATTCCAATTAATATTCGGCATGCTAATTACATTGCCGGTTGCCAAATTGCATTATCTCTTATAGTTTCCGAGATATGGACTATCGATAATTTACACCTTATTCTCTGCTTCTAACTTGGGCAAAAATTGTAAAATGGTCTTATCTATTAGCGATTTCGTTCCAATTCACATTCCAAGTAATATTCGGCATGCTAATTACATTGCCGGTTGCCAAATTGCATTATCTCTTATAGTTTCCGAGATATGGACTATCGAAATTTACACCTTAGGCTCTGCTTCTAACTTGGGCCCAAATTGTAAAATGGTCTTATCTATTGGCGATTTCGTTCCAATTCACAATTCCAAGTAATATTCGGCATGCTAATTACATTGCCGGGTTGCCAAATTGCATTATCTCTTATAGTTTCCGAGATATGGACTATCGATAATTTACACCTTAGGCTCTGCTTCTAACTTGGGCCCAAATTGTAAAATGGTCTTATCTATTGGCGATTTAGTTGCAATTCACATTCCAAGTAATATTCGGCATGCTAATTACATTGCCGGTTGCCAAATTGCATTATCTCTTATAGTTTCCGAGATATGGACTATCGATAATTTACACCTTAGGCTGTGCTTCTAACTTGGGCCCAAATTGTAAAATGGTCTTATCTATTGGCGATTTCGTTCCAATTCACATTCCAAGTAATATTTGGCATGCTAATTACATTGCCGGTTGCCAAATTGCATTATCTCTTATAGTTTCCGAGATATGGACTATCGATAATTTACACCTTAGGCTCTGCTTCTAACTTGGGCCCAAATTGTAAAATGGTCTTATCTATTTGCGATTTCGTTCCAATTCACATTCCAAGTAATATTCGGCATGCTAATTACATTGCCTGTTGCCAAATTGCATTATCTCTTATAGTTTCCGAGATATGGACTATCGATAATTTACACCTTAGGCTCTGCTTCTAACTTGGGCCCAAATTGTAAAATGGTCTCATCTATTGGCGATTTCGTTCCAATTCACATTCCAAGTAATATTCGGCATGCTAATTACATTGCCGGTTGCCAAATTGTATTACCTCTTATAGTTTCCGAGATATGGACTATCGATAATTTACACCTTAGGCTCTGCTTCTAAATTGGGCCCAAATTGTAAAATGGTCTTATCTATTGGCGATTTCGTTCCAATTCACATTCCAAGTAATATTCGGCATGCTAATTACATTGCCGGTTGCCAAATTGCATTATCTCTTATAGTTTCCGAGATATGGACTATCGATAATTTACACCTTAGGCTCTGCTTCTAACTTGGGCCCAAATTGTAAAATGGTCTTCTCTATTGGCGATTTCGTTCCAATTCACATTCCAAGTAATATTCGGCATGCTAATTACATTGCCGGTTGCCAAATTGCATTATCTCTTATAGTTTCCGAGATATGGACTATCAATAATTTACGCCTTAGGCTCTGCTTCTAACTTGGGCCCAAATTGTAAAATGGTCTTATCTATTGGCGATTTCGTTCCAATTCACATTCCAAGTAATATTCGGCATGCTAATTACATTGCCGGTTGCCAAATTGAATTATCTCTTATAGTTTCCGAGATATGGACTATCGATAATTTACACCTTAGGCTCTGCTTCTAACTTGGGCCCAAATTGTAAAATTGTCTTACCTATTGGCGATTTCGTTCCAATTCATATTCCAAGTAATATTAGGCATGTTAATTACATTGCCGGTTGCCAAATTGCATTATCTCTTATAGTTTCCGAGATATGGACTATCGATAATTTACACCTTAGGCTCTGCTTCTAACTTGGGCTCAAATTGTAAAATGGTCTTATCTATTGGCGATTTCGTTCCCAATTCACATTCCAATTAATATTCGGCATGCTAATTACATTGCCGGGTTGCCAAATTGCATTATCTCTTATAGTTTCCGAGATATGGACTATCGATAATTTACACCTTAGGCTCTGCTTCTAACTTGGGCAAAAATTGTAAAATGGTCTTATCTATTAGCGATTTCGTTCCAATTCACATTCCAAGTAATATTCCGGCATGCTAATTACATTGCCCGGTTGCCAAATTGCATTATCTCTTATAGTTTCCGAGATATGGACTATCGAAAATTTACACCTTAGGCTCTGCTTCTAACTTGGGCCCAAATTGTAAAATGGTCTTATCTATTGGCGATTTCGTTCCAATTCACATTCCAAGTAATATTCGGCATGCTAATTACATTGCCGGTTGCCAAATTGCATTATCTCTTATAGTTTCCGAGATATGGGCTATCGATAATTTACACCTTAGGCTCTGCTTCTAACTTGGGCCCAAATTGTAAAATGGTCTTATCTATTGGCGATTTCCGTTCCAATTCACATTCCAAGTAATATTCGGCATGCTAATTACATTGCCGGTTGCCAAATTGAATTATCTCTTATAGATTCCGAGATATGGACTATCGATAATTTACACCTTAGGCTCTGCTTCTAACTTGGGCCCAAATTGTAAAAATGGTCTTACCTATTGGCGATTTCGTTCCAATTCACATTCCAAGTAATATTCGGCATGCTAATTACATTGCCGGTTGCCAAATTGCATTATCTCTTATAGTTTCCGAGATATGGACTATCGATAATTTACACCTTAGGCTCTGCTTCTAACTTGGGCAAAAATTGTAAAATGGTCTTATCTATTAGCGATTTCGTTCCAATTCACATTCCAAGTAATATTCGGCATGCTAATTACATTGCCGGTTGCCAAATTGCATTATCTCTTATAGTTTCCGAGATATGGACTATCGAAAAATTTACACCTTAGGCTCTGCTTCTAACTTGGGCCCAAATTGTAAAATGGTCTTATCTATTGGCGATTTCGTTCCAATTCACATTCCAAGTAATATTCGGCATGCTAATTACATTGCCGGTTGCCAAATTGCATTATCTCTTATAGTTTCCGAGATATGGGCTATCGATAATTTACACCTTAGGCTCTGCTTCTAACTTGGGCCCAAATTGTAAAATGGTCTTATCTATTGGCGATTTCGTTCCAATTCACATTCCAAGTAATATTCGGCATGCTAATTACATTGCCGGTTGCGAAATTGCATTATCTCTTATAGTTTCCGAGATATGGACTATCAATAATTTACACCTTAGGCTCTGCTTCTAACTTGGGCCCAAATTGTAAAATGGTCTTATCTATTGGCGATTTCGTTCCAATTCACATTCCAAGTAATATTCGGCATGCTAATTACATTGCCGGTTGCCAAATTGCATTATCTCTTATAGTTTCCGAGATATGGACTATCGATAATTTACACCTTAGGCTCTGCTTCTAACTTGGGCCCAAATTGTAGAATGGTCTTATCTATTGGCGATTTCGTTCCAATTCACATTCCAAGTAATATTCGGCATGCTAATTACATTGCCGGTTGCCAAATTGCATTATCTCTTATAGTTTCCGAGATATGGACTATCGATAATTTACACCTTAGGCTCTGCTTCTAACTTGGGCCCAAATTGTAAAATGGTCTTATCTATTGGCGATTTCGTCCCAATTCACATTCCAAGTGATATTCGGCATGCTAATTACATTGCCGGTTGCGAAATTGCATTATCTCTTATAGTCTCCGAGATATGGACTATCAATAATTTACACCTTAGGCTCTGCTTCTAACTTGGGCCCAAAATTGTAAAATGGTCTTATCTATTGGCGATTTCGTTCCAATTCACATTCCAAGTAATATTCGGCATGCTAATTACATTGCCGGTTGCCAAATTGCATTATCTCTTATAGTTTCCCGAGATATGGACTATCGATAATTTACACCTTAGGCTCTGCTTATAACTTGGGCCCAAATTGTAAAATGGTCTTATCTATTGGCGATTTCATTCCAATTCACATTCCAAGTAATATTCGGCATGCTAATTACATTGCCGGTTGCCAAATTGCATTATCTCTTATAGTTTCCGAGATATGGACTATCGATAATTTACACCTTAGGCTCTGCTTCTAACTTGGGCCCAAATTGTAAAATGGTCTTATCTATTGGCGATTTAGTTGCAATTCACATTCCAAGTAATATTCGGCATGCTAATTACATTGCCGGTTGCCAAATTGCATTATCTCTTATAGTTTCCGAGATATGGACTATCGATAATTTACACCTTAGGCTCTGCTTCTAACTTGGGCCCAAATTGTAAAATGGTCTTATCTATTGGCGATTTCGTTCCAATTCACATTCCAAGTAATATTTGGCATGCTAATTACATTGCCGGTTGCCAAATTGCATTATCTCTTATAGTTTCCGAGATATGGACTATCGATAATTTACACCTTAGGCTCTGCTTCTAACTTGGGCCCAAATTGTAAAATGGTCTTATCTATTGGCGATTTCGTTCCAATTCACACTCCAAGTAATATTCGGCATGCTAATTACATTGCCGGTTGCGAAATTGCATTATCTCTTATAGTTTCCGAGATATGGACTATCGATAATTTACACCTTAGGCTCTGCTTCTAACTTGGGCCCAAATTGTAAAATGGCCTTATCTATTGGCGATTTCGTTCCAATTCACATTCCAAGTAATATTCGGCATGCTAATTACATTGCCGGTTGCCAAATTGCATTATCTCTTATAGTTTCCGAGATATGGACTATCGATAATTTACACCTTAGGCTCTGCTTCTAACTTGGGCCCAAATTGTAAAATGGTCTTATCTATTGGCGATTTCGTTCCAATTCACACTCCAAGTAATATTCGGCATGCTAATTACATTGCCGGTTGCGAAATTGCATTATCTCTTATAGTTTCCGAGATATGGACTATCGATAATTTACACCTTAGGCTCTGCTTCTAACTTGGGCCCAAATTGTAAAATGGTCTTATCTATTGGCGATTTCGTTCCAATTCACATTCCAAGTAATATTCGGCATGCTAATTACATTGCCGGTTGCCAAATTGCATTATCTCTTATAGTTTCCGAGATATGGACTATCGATAATTTACACCTTAGGCTCTGCTTCTAACTTGGGCCCAAATTGTAAAATGGTCTTATCTATTGGCGATTTCGTTCCAATTCACATTCCAAGTAATATTCGGCATGCTAATTACATTGCCGGTTGCCAAATTGCATTATCTCTTATAGTTTCCGAGATATGGACTATCGATAGTTTACACCTTAGGCTCTGCTTCTAACTTGGGCCCAAATTATAAAATGGTCTTATCTATTGGCGATTTCGTCCCAATTCACATTCCAAGTGATATTCGGCATGCTAATTACATTGCCGGTTGCGAAATTGCATTATCTCTTATAGTTTCCGAGATATGGACTATCAATAATTTACACCTTAGGCTCTGCTTCTAACTTGGGCCCAAATTGTAAAATGGTCTTATCTATTGGCGATTTCGTTCCAATTCACATTCCAAGTAATATTCGGCATGCTAATTACATTGCCGGTTGCCAAATTGCATTATCTCTTATAGTTTCCGAGATATGGACTATCGATAATTTACACCTTAGGCTCTGCTTCTAACTTGGGCCCAAATTGTAAAATGGTCTTATCTATTGGCGAATTCGTTCCAATTCACATTCCAAGTAATATTCGGCATGCTAATTATATTGCCGGTTGCCAAATTGCATTATCTCTTATAGTTTCCGAGATATGGACTATCGATAATTTACACCTTAGGCTCTGCTTCTAACTTGGGCCCAAATTGTAAAATGGTCTTATCTATTGGCGATTTCGTTCCAATTCACATTCCAAGTAATATTCGGCATGCTAATTACATTGCCGGTTGCCAAATTGCATTATCTCTTATAGTTTCCGAGATATGGACTATCGATAATTTACACCTTAGGCTCTGCTTCTAACTTGGGCCCAAATTGTAAAATGGTCTTATCTATTGGCGATTTAGTTGCAATTCACATTCCAAGTAATATTCGGCATGCTAATTACATTGCCGGTTGCCAAATTGCATTATCTCTTATAGTTTCCGAGATATGGACTATCGATAATTTACACCTTAGGCTGTGCTTCTAACTTGGGCCCAAATTGTAAAATGGTCTTATCTATTGGCGATTTCGTTCCAATTCACATTCCAAGTAATATTTGGCATGCTAATTACATTGCCGGTTGCCAAATTGCATTATCTCTTATAGTTTCCGAGATATGGACTATCGATAATTTACACCTTAGGCTCTGCTTCTAACTTGGGCCCAAATTGTAAAATGGTCTTATCTATTGGCGATTTCGTTCCAATTCACATTCCAAGTAATATTCGGCATGCTAATTACATTGCCGGTTGCCAAATTGCATTATCTCTTATAGTTTCCGAGATATGGACTATCGATAATTTACACCTTAGGCTCTGCTTCTAACTTGGGCCCAAATTGTAAAATGGTCTCATCTATTGGCGATTTCGTTCCAATTCACATTCCAAGTAATATTCGGCATGCTAATTACATTGCCGGTTGGCAAATTGTATTACCTCTTATAGTTTCCGAGATATGGACTATCGATAATTTACACCTTAGGCTCTGCTTCTAACTTGGGCCCAAATTGTAAAATGGTCTTATCTATTGGCGATTTCGTTCCAATTCACATTCCAAGTAATATTCGGCATGCTAATTACATTGCCGGTTGCCAAATTGCATTATCTCTTATAGTTTCCGAGATATGGACTATCGATAATTTACACCTTAGGCTCTGCTTCTAACTTGGGCCCAAATTGTAAAATGGACTTCTCTATTGGCGATTTCGTTCCATTTCACATTCCAAGTAATATTCGGCATGCTAATTACATTGCCGGTTGCCAAATTGCATTATCTCTTATAGTTTCCGAGATATGGACTATCAATAATTTACGCCTTAGGCTCTGCTTCTAACTTGGGCCCAAATTGTAAAATGGTCTTATCTATTGGCGATTTCGTTCCAATTCACATTCCAAGTAATATTCGGCATGCTAATTACATTGCCGGTTGCCAAATTGAATTATCTCTTATAGTTTCCGAGATATGGACTATCGATAATTTACACCTTAGGCTCTGCTTCTAACTTGGGCCCAAATTGTAAAATTGTCTTACCTATTGGCGATTTCGTTCCAATTCACATTCCAAGTAATATTAGGCATGCTAATTACATTGCCGGTTGCCAAATTGCATTATCTCTTATAGTTTCCGAGATATGGACTATCGATAATTTACACCTTAGGCTCTGCTTCTAACTTGGGCCCAAATTGTAAAATGGTCTTATCTATTGGCGATTTCGTTCCAACTCACATTCCAATTAATATTCGGCATGCTAATTACATTGCCGGTTGCCAAATTGCATTATCTCTTATAGTTTCCGAGATATGGACTATCGATAATTTACACCTTAGGCTCTGCTTCTAACTTGGGCAAAAATTGTAAAATGGTCTTATCTATTAGCGATTTCGTTCCAATTCACATTCCAAGTAATATTCGGCATGCTAATTACATTGCCGGTTGCCAAATTGCATTATCTCTTATAGTTTCCGAGATATGGACTATCGAAAATTTACACCTTAGGCTCTGCTTCTAACTTGGGCCCAAATTGTAAAATGGTCTTATCTATTGGCGATTTCGTTCCAATTCACATTCCAAGTAATATTCGGCATGCTAATTACATTGCCGGTTGCCAAATTGCATTATCTCTTATAGTTTCCGAGATATGGGCTATCGATAATTTACACCTTAGGCTCTGCTTCTAACTTGGGCCCAAATTGTAAAATGGTCTTATCTATTGGCGATTTCGTTCCAATTCACATTCCAAGTAATATTCGGCATGCTAATTACATTGCCGGTTGCGAAATTGCATTATCTCTTATAGTTTCCGAGATATGGACTATCAATAATTTACACCTTAGGCTCTGCTTCTAACTTGGGCCCAAATTGTAAAATGGTCTTATCTATTGGCGATTTCGTTCCAATTCACATTCCAAGTAATATTCGGCATGCTAATTACATTGCCGGTTGCCAAATTGCATTATCTCTTATAGTTTCCGAGATATGGACTATCGATAATTTACACCTTAGGCTCTGCTTCTAACTTGGGCTCAAATTGTAAAATGGTCTTATCTATTGGCGATTTCGTTCCAATTCACATTCCAATTAATATTCGGCATGCTAATTACATTGCCGGTTGCCAAATTGCATTATCTCTTATAGTTTCCGAGATATGGACTATCGATAATTTACACCTTATTCTCTGCTTCTAACTTGGGCAAAAATTGTAAAATGGTCTTATCTATTAGCGATTTCGTTCCAATTCACATTCCAAGTAATATTCGGCATGCTAATTACATTGCCGGTTGCCAAATTGCATTATCTCTTATAGTTTCCGAGATATGGACTATCGAAAATTTACACCTTAGGCTCTGCTTCTAACTTGGGCCCAAATTGTAAAATGGTCTTATCTATTGGCGATTTCGTTCCAATTCACATTCCAAGTAATATTCGGCATGCTAATTACATTGCCGGTTGCCAAATTGCATTATCTCTTATAGTTTCCGAGATATGGACTATCGATAATTTACACCTTAGGCTCTGCTTCTAACTTGGGCCCAAATTGTAAAATGGTCTTATCTATTGGCGATTTAGTTGCAATTCACATTCCAAGTAATATTCGGCATGCTAATTATATTGCCGGTTGCCAAATTGCATTATCTCTTATAGTTTCCGAGATATGGACTATCGATAATTTACACCTTAGGCTGTGCTTCTAACTTGGGCCCAAATTGTAAAATGGTCTTATCTATTGGCGATTTCGTTCCAATTCACATTCCAAGTAATATTTGGCATGCTAATTACATTGCCGGTTGCCAAATTGCATTATCTCTTATAGTTTCCGAGATATGGACTATCGATAATTTACACCTTAGGCTCTGCTTCTAACTTGGGCCCAAATTGTAAAATGGTCTTATCTATTTGCGATTTCGTTCCAATTCACATTCCAAGTAATATTCGGCATGCTAATTACATTGCCGGTTGCCAAATTGCATTATCTCTTATAGTTTCCGAGATATGGACTATCGATAATTTACACCTTAGGCTCTGCTTCTAACTTGGGCCCAAATTGTAAAATGGTCTCATCTATTGGCGATTTCGTTCCAATTCACATTCCAAGTAATATTCGGCATGCTAATTACATTGCCGGTTGCCAAATTGTATTACCTCTTATAGTTTCCGAGATATGGACTATCGATAATTTACACCTTAGGCTCTGCTTCTAACTTGGGCCCAAATTGTAAAATGGTCTTATCTATTGGCGATTTCGTTCCAATTCACATTCCAAGTAATATTCGGCATGCTAATTACATTGCCGGTTGCCAAATTGCATTATCTCTTATAGTTTCCGAGATATGGACTATCGATAATTTACACCTTAGGCTCTGCTTCTAACTTGGGCCCAAATTGTAAAATGGTCTTCTCTATTGGCGATTTCGTTCCAATTCACATTCCAAGTAATATTCGGCATGCTAATTACATTGCCGGTTGCCAAATTGCATTATCTCTTATAGTTTCCGAGATATGGACTATCAATAATTTACGCCTTAGGCTCTGCTTCTAACTTGGGCCCAAATTGTAAAATGGTCTTATCTATTGGCGATTTCGTTCCAATTCACATTCCAAGTAATATTCGGCATGCTAATTACATTGCCGGTTGCCAAATTGAATTATCTCTTATAGTTTCCGAGATATGGACTATCGATAATTTACACCTTAGGCTCTGCTTCTAACTTGGGCCCAAATTGTAAAATTGTCTTACCTATTGGCGATTTCGTTCCAATTCATATTCCAAGTAATATTAGGCATGTTAATTACATTGCCGGTTGCCAAATTGCATTATCTCTTATAGTTTCCGAGATATGGACTATCGATAATTTACACCTTAGGCTCTGCTTCTAACTTGGGCTCAAATTGTAAAATGGTCTTATCTATTGGCGATTTCGTTCCAATTCACATTCCAATTAATATTCGGCATGCTAATTACATTGCCGGTTGCCAAATTGCATTATCTCTTATAGTTTCCGAGATATGGACTATCGATAATTTACACCTTAGGCTCTGCTTCTAACTTGGGCAAAAATTGTAAAATGGTCTTATCTATTAGCGATTTCGTTCCAATTCACATTCCAAGTAATATTCGGCATGCTAATTACATTGCCGGTTGCCAAATTGCATTATCTCTTATAGTTTCCGAGATATGGACTATCGAAAATTTACACCTTAGGCTCTGCTTCTAACTTGGGCCCAAATTGTAAAATGGTCTTATCTATTGGCGATTTCGTTCCAATTCACATTCCAAGTAATATTCGGCATGCTAATTACATTGCCGGTTGCCAAATTGCATTATCTCTTATAGTTTCCGAGATATGGGCTATCGATAATTTACACCTTAGGCTCTGCTTCTAACTTGGGCCCAAATTGTAAAATGGTCTTATCTATTGGCGATTTCGTTCCAATTCACATTCCAAGTAATATTCGGCATGCTAATTACATTGCCGGTTGCCAAATTGAATTATCTCTTATAGATTCCGAGATATGGACTATCGATAATTTACACCTTAGGCTCTGCTTCTAACTTGGGCCCAAATTGTAAAATGGTCTTACCTATTGGCGATTTCGTTCCAATTCACATTCCAAGTAATATTCGGCATGCTAATTACATTGCCGGTTGCCAAATTGCATTATCTCTTATAGTTTCCGAGATATGGACTATCGATAATTTACACCTTAGGCTCTGCTTCTAACTTAGGCCCAAATTGTAAAATGGTCTTATCTATTGGCGATTTCGTTCCAATTCACATTCCAAGTAATATTCGGCATGCTAATTACATTGCCGGTTGCCAAATTGCATTATCACTTATAGTTTCCGAGATATGGACTAACGATAATTTACACCTTAGGCTCTGCTTCTAACTTGGGCCCAAATTGTAAAATGGCCTTATCTATTGGCGATTTCGTCCCAATTCACATTCCAAGTGATATTCGGCATGCTAATTACATTGCCGGTTGCGAAATTGCATTATCTCTTATAGTTTCCGAGATATGGACTATCAATAATTTACACCTTAGGCTCTGCTTCTAACTTGGGCCCAAATTGTAAAATGGTCTTATCTATTGGCGATTTCGTTCCAATTCACATTCCAAGTAATATTCGGCATGCTAATTACATTGCAGGTTGCCAAATTGCATTATCTCTTATAGTTTCCGAGATATGGACTATCGATAATTTACACCTTAGGCTCTGCTTCTAACTTGGGCCCAAATTGTAAAATGGTCTTATCTATTGGCGATTTCGTTCCAATTCACATTCCAAGTAATATTCGGCATGCTAATTACATTGCCGGTTGCCAAATTGCATTATCTCTTATAGTTTCCGAGATATGGACTATCGATAATTTACACCTTAGGCTCTGCTTCTAACTTGGGCCCAAATTGTAAAATGGTCTTATCTATTGACGATTTCGTTCCAATTCACATTCCAAGTAATATTCGGCATGCTAATTACATTGCCTGTTGCCAAATTGCATTATCTCTTATTGTTTCCGAGATATGGACTATCGATAATTTACACCTTAGGCTCTGCTTCTAACTTAGGCCCAAATTGTAAAATGGTCTTATCTATTGGCGATTTCGTTCCAATTCACATTCCAAGTAATATTCGGCATGCTAATTACATTGCCGGTTGCCAAATTGCATTATCTCTTATAGTTTCCGAGATATGGACTATCGATAATTTACACCTTAGGCTCTGCTTCTTACTTGGGCCCAAATTGTAAAATGGTCTTATCTATTGGCGATTTCGTTCCAATTCACACTCCAAGTAATATTCGCCATGCTAATTACATTGCCGGTTGCGAAATTGCATTATCTCTTATAGTTTCCGAGATATGGACTATCAATAATTTACACCTTAGGCTCTGCTTCTAACTTGGGCCCAAATTGTAAAATGGTCTTATCTATTGGCGATTTCGTTCCAATTCACATTACAAGTAATATTCGGCATGCTAATTACATTGCCGGTTGCCAAATTGCATTATCTCTTATAGTTTCCGAGATATGGACTATCGATAATTTACACCTTAGGCTCTGCTTCTAACTTGGGCCCAAATTGTAAAATGGCCTTATCTATTGGCGATTTCGTCCCAATTCACATTCCAAGTAATATTCGGCATGCTAATTACATTGCCGGTTGCGAAATTGCATTATCTCTTATAGTTTCAGAGATATGGACTATCGATAATTTACACCTTAGGCTCTGCTTCTAACTTGGGCCCAAATTGTAAAATGGTCTTATCTATTGGCAATTTCGTTCCTATTCACATTCCAAGTAATATTCGGCCTGCTAATTACATTGCCGGTTGCCAAATTGCATTATCTCTTATAGTTTCCGAGATATGGACTATCGATAATTTACACCTTAGGCTCTGCTTCTAACTTGGGCCCAAATTGTAAAATGGTCTTATCTATTGGCGATTTCGTTCCAATTCACATTCCAAGTAATATTCGGCATGCTAATTACATTGCCGGTTGCCAAATTGCATTATCTCTTATAGTTTCCGAGATATGGACTATCGATAATTTACACCATAGGCTCTGCTTATAACTTGGGCCCAAATTGTAAAATGGTCTTATCTATTGGCGATTTCGTTCCAATTCACATTCCAAGTAATATTCGGCATGCTAATTACATTGCCGGTTGCCAAATTGAATTATCTCTTATAGTTTCCGAGATATGGACTATCGATAATTTACACCTTAGGCTCTGCTTCTAACTTGGGCCCAAATTGTAAAATGGTCTTACCTATTGGCGATTTCGTTCCAATTCACATCCCAAGTAATATTCGGCATGCTAATTACATTGCCTGTTGCCAAATTGCATTATCTCTTATTGTTTCCGAGATATGGACTATCGATAATTTACACCTTAGGCTCTGCTTCTAACTTAGGCCCAAATTGTAAAATGGTCTTATCTATTGGCGATTTCGTTCCAATTCACATTCCAAGTAATATTCGGCATGCTAATTACATTGCCGGTTGCCAAATTGCATTATCTCTTATAGTTTCCGAGATATGGACTATCGATAATTTACACCTTAGGCTCTGCTTCTTACTTGGGCCCAAATTGTAAAATGGTCTTATCTATTGGCGATTTCGTTCCAATTCACACTCCAAGTAATATTCGGCATGCTAATTACATTGCCGGTTGCGAAATTGCATTATCTCTTATAGTTTCCGAGATATGGACTATCAATAATTTACACCTTAGGCTCTGCTTCTAACTTGGGCCCAAATTGTAAAATGGTCTTATCTATTGGCGATTTCGTTCCAATTCACATTACAAGTAATATTCGGCATGCTAATTACATTGCCGGTTGCCAAATTGCATTATCTCTTATAGTTTCCGAGATATGGACTATCGATAATTTACACCTTAGGCTCTGCTTCTAACTTGGGCCCAAATTGTAAAATGGCCTTATCTATTGGCGATTTCGTCCCAATTCACATTCCAAGTAATATTCGGCATGCTAATTACATTGCCGGTTGCGAAATTGCATTATCTCTTATAGTTTCAGAGATATGGACTATCGATAATTTACACCTTAGGCTCTGCTTCTAACTTGGGCCCAAATTGTAAAATGGTCTTATCTATTGGCAATTTCGTTCCAATTCACATTCCAAGTAATATTCGGCATGCTAATTACATTGCCGGTTGCCAAATTGCATTATCTCTTATAGTTTCCGAGATATGGACTATCGATAATTTACACCTTAGGCTCTGCTTCTAACTTGGGCCCAAATTGTAAAATGGTCTTATCTATTGGCGATTTCGTTCCAATTCACATTCCAAGTAATATTCGGCATGCTAATTACATTGCCGGTTGCCAAATTGAATTATCTCTTATAGTTTCCGAGATATGGACTATCGATAATTTACACCTTAGGCTCTGCTTCTAACTTGGGCCCAAATTGTAAAATGGTCTTACCTATTGGCGATTTCGTTCCAATTCACATCCCAAGTAATATTCGGCATGCTAATTACATTGCCGGTTGCCAAATTGCATTATCTCTTATAGTTTCCGAGATATGGACTATCGATAATTTACACCTTAGGCTCTGCTTCTAACTTGGGCCCAAATTGTAAAATGGTCTTATCTATTGCCGATTTCGTTCCAATTCACATTCCAAGTAATATTCGGCATGCTAATTACATTGCCGGTTGCCAAATTGCATTATCTCTTATAGTTTCCGAGATATGGACTATCGATAATTTACACCTTAGGCTCTGCTTCTAACTTGGGCCCAAATTGTAAAATGGTCTTATCTATTGGCGATTTCGTCCCAATTCACATTCCAAGTGATATTCGGCATGCTAATTACATTGCCGGTTGCGAAATTGCATTATCTCTTATAGTTTCCGTGATATGGACTATCGATAATTTACACCTTAGGCTCTGCTTCTAACTTGGGCCCAAATTGTAAAATGGTCTTATCTATTGGCGATTTCGTTCCAATTCACATTCCAAGTAATATTCGGCATGCTAATTACATTGCCGGTTGCCAAATTGCATTATCTCTTATAGTTTCCGAGATATGGACTATCGATAATTTACACCTTAGGCTCTGCTTCTAACTTGGGCCCAAATTGTAAAATGGTCTTATCTATTGGCGATTTAGTTGCAATTCACATTCCAAGTAATATTCGGCATGCTAATTACATTGCCGGTTGCCAAATTGCATTATCTCTTATAGTTTCCGAGATATGGACTATCGATAATTTACACCTTAGGCTCTGCTTCTAACTTGGGCCCAAATTGTAAAATGGTCTTATCTATTGGCGATTTCGTTCCAATTCGCATTCCAAGTAATATTCGGCATGCTAATTACATTGCCGATTGCCAAATTGCATTATCTCTTATAGTTTCCGAGATATGGACTATCGATAATTTACACCTTAGGCTCTGCTTCTAACTTGGGCCCAAATTGTAAAATGGTCTTATCTATTGGCGATTTCGTTCCAATTCACATTCCAAGTAATATTCGGCATGCTAATTACATTGCCGGTTGCCAAATTGCATTATCTCTTATAGTTTCCGAGATATGGACTATCGATAATTTACACCTTAGGCTCTGCTTCTAACTTGGGCCCAAATTGTAAAATGGTCTTATCTATTGGCGATTTCGTTCCAATTCACATTCCAAGTAATATTCGGCATGCTAATTACATTGCCGGTTGCCAAATTGAATTATCTCTTATAGTTTCCGAGATATGGACTATCGATAATTTACACCTTAGGCTCTGCTTCTAACTTGGGCCCAAATTGTAAAATGGTCTTACCTATTGGCGATTTCGTTCCAATTCACATCCCAAGTAATATTCGGCATGCTAATTACATTGCCGGTTGCCAAATTGCATTATCTCTTATAGTTTCCGAGATATGGACTATCGATAATTTACACCTTAGGCTCTGCTTCTAACTTGGGCCCAAATTGTAAAATGGTCTTATCTATTGCCGATTTCGTTCCAATTCACATTCCAAGTAATATTCGGCATGCTAATTACATTGCCGGTTGCCAAATTGCATTATCTCTTATAGTTTCCGAGATATGGACTATCGATAATTTACACCTTAGGCTCTGCTTCTAACTTGGGCCCAAATTGTAAAATGGTCTTATCTATTGGCGATTTCGTCCCAATTCAAATTCCAAGTGATATTCGGCATGCTAATTACATTGCCGGTTGCGAAATTGCATTATCTCTTATAGTTTCCGAGATATGGACTATCGATAATTTACACCTTAGGCTCTGCTTCTAACTTGGGCCCAAATTGTAAAATGGTCTTATCTATTGGCGATTTCGTTCCAATTCACATTCCAAGTAATATTCGGCATGCTAATTACATTGCCGGTTGCCAAATTGCATTATCTCTTATAGTTTCCGAGATATGGACTATCGATAATTTACACCTTAGGCTCTGCTTCTAACTTGGGCCCAAATTGTAAAATGGTCTTATCTATTGGCGATTTAGTTGCAATTCACATTCCAAGTAATATTCGGCATGCTAATTACATTGCCGGTTGCCAAATTGCATTATCTCTTATAGTTTCCGAGATATGGACTATCGATAATTTACACCTTAGGCTCTGCTTCTAACTTGGGCCCAAATTGTAAAATGGTCTTATCTATTGGCGATTTCGTTCCAATTCGCATTCCAAGTAATATTCGGCATGCTAATTACATTGCCGGTTGCCAAATTGCATTATCTCTTATAGTTTCCGAGATATGGACTATCGATAATTTACACCTTAGGCTCTGCTTCTAACTTGGGCCCAAATTGTAAAATGGTCTTATCTATTGGCGATTTCGTTCCAATTCACATTCCAAGTAATATTCGGCATGCTAGTTACATTGCCGGTTGCCAAATTGCATTATCTCTTATAGTTTCCGAGATATGGACTATCGATAATTTACACCTTAGGCTCTGCTTCTAACTTGGGCCCAAATTGTAAAATGGTCTTATCTATTGGCGATTTCGTTCCAATTCACATTCCAAGTAATATTCGGCATGCTAATTACATTGCCGGTTGCCAAATTGCATTATCTCTTATAGTTTCCGAGATATGGACTATCGATAATTTACACCGTAGGCTCTGCTTCTAACTTGGGCCCAAATTGTAAAATGGTCTTATCTATTGACGATTTCGTCCCAATTCACATTCCAAGTGATATTCGGCATGCTAATTACATTGCCGGTTGCGAAATTGCATTATCTCTTATAGTTTCCGAGATATGGACTATCAATAATTTACACCTTAGGCTCTGCTTCTAACTTGGGCCCAAATTGTAAAATGGTCTTATCTATTGGCGATTTCGTTCCAATTCACATTCCAAGTAATATTCGGCATGCTAATTACATTGCCGGTTGCCAAATTGCATTATCTCTTATAGTTTCCGAGATATGGACTATCGATAATTTACACCTTAGGCTCTGCTTCTAACTTGGGCCCAAATTGTAAAATGGTCTTACCTATTGGCGATTTCGTTCCAATTCACATTCCAAGTAATATTCGGCATGCTAATTACATTGCCGGTTGCCAAATTGCATTATCTCTTATAGTTTCCGAGATATGGACTATCGATAATTTACACCTTAGGCTCTGCTTCTAACTTGGGCCCAAATTGTAAAATGGTCTTATCTATTGCCGATTTCGTTCCAATTCACATTCCAAGTAATATTCGGCATGCTAATTACATTGCCGGTTGCCAAATTGCATTATCTCTTATAGTTTCCGAGATATGGACTATCGATAATTTACATCTTAGGCTCTGCTTCTAACTTGGGCCCAAATTGTAAAATGGTCTTATCTATTGGCGATTTCGTCCCAATTCACATTCCAAGTGATATTCGGCATGCTAATTACATTGCCGGTTGCGAAATTGTATTATCTCTTATAGTTTCCGAGATATGGACTATCGATAATTTACACCTTAGGCTCTGCTTCTAACTTGGGCCCAAATTGTAAAATGGTCTTATCTATTGGCGATTTCGTTCCAATTCACATTCCAAGTAATATTCGGCATGCTAATTACATTGCCGGTTGCCAAATTGCATTATCTCTTATAGTTTCCGAGATATGGACTATCGATAATTTACACCTTAGGCTCTGCTTCTAACTTGGGCCCAAATTGCAAAATGGCCTTATCTATTGGCGATTTAGTTGCAATTCACATTCCAAGTAATATTCGGCATGCTAATTACATTGCCGGTTGCCAAATTGCATTATCTCTTATAGTTTCCGAGATATGGACTATCGATAATTTACACCTTAGGCTCTGCTTCTAACTTGGGCCCAAATTGTAAAATGGTCTTATCTATTGGCGATTTCGTTCCAATTCGCATTCCAAGTAATATTCGGCATGCTAATTACATTGCCGGTTGCCAAATTGCATTATCCCTTATAGTTTCCGAGATATGGACTATCGATAATTTACACCTTAGGCTCTGCTTCTAACTTGGGCCCAAATTGTAAAATGGTCTTATCTATTGGCGATTTCGTTCCAATTCACATTCCAAGTAATATTCGGCATGCTAATTACATTGCCGGTTGCCAAATTGCATTATCTCTTATAGTTTCCGAGATATGGACTATCGATAATTTACACCTTAGGCTCTGCTTCTAACTTGGGCCCAAATTGTAAAATGGTCTTATCTATTGGCGATTTCGTTCCAATTCACATTCCAAGTAATATTCGGCATGCTAATTACATTGCCGGTTGCAAAATTGCATTATCTCTTATAGTTTCCGAGATATGGACTATCGATAATTTACACCTTAGGCTCTGCTTCTAACTTGGGCCCAAATTGTAAAATGGTCTTATCTATTGGCGATTTCGTTCCAATTCACATTCCAAGTAATATTCGGCATGCTAGTTACATTGCCGGTTGCCAAATTGCATTATCTCTTATAGTTTCCGAGATATGGACTATCGATAATTTACACCTTAGGCTCTGCTTCTAACTTGGGCCCAAATTGTAAAATGGTCTTATCTATTGGCGATTTCGTTCCAATTCACATTCCAAGTAATATTCGGCATGCTAATTACATTGCCGGTTGCCAAATTGCATTATCTCTTATAGTTTCCGAGATATGGACTATCGATAATTTACACCTTAGGCTCTGCTTCTAACTTGGGCCCAAATTGTAAAATGGTCTTATCTATTGACGATTTCGTCCCAATTCACATTCCAAGTGATATTCGGCATGCTAATTACATTGCCGGTTGCGAAATTGCATTATCTCTTATAGTTTCCGAGATATGGACTATCAATAATTTACACCTTAGGCTCTGCTTCTAACTTGGGCCCAAATTGTAAAATGGTCTTATCTATTGGCGATTTCGTTCCAATTCACATTCCAAGTAATATTCGGCATGCTAATTACATTGCCGGTTGCCAAATTGCATTATCTCTTATAGTTTCCGAGATATGGACTATCGATAATTTACACCTTAGGCTCTGCTTCTAACTTGGGCCCAAATTGTAAAATGGTTTTATCTATTGGCGATTTCGTTCCAATTCACATTCCAAGTAATATTCGGCATGCTAATTACATTGCCGGTTGCCAAATTGCATTATCTCTTATAGTTTCCGAGATATGTACTATCGATAATTTACACCTTAGGCTCTGCTTCTAACTTGGGCCCAAATTGTAAAATGGTCTTATCTATTGGCGATTTCGTTCCAATTCACATTCCAAGTAATATTCGGCATGCTAATTACATTGCCGGTTGCCAAATTGCATTATCTCTTATAGTTTCCGAGATATGGACTATCGATAATTTACACCTTAGGCTCTGCTTCTAACTTGGGCCCAAATTGTAAAATGGTCTTATCTATTGGCGATTTAGTTGCAATTCACATTCCAAGTAATATTCGGCATGCTAATTACATTGCCGGTTGCCAAATTGCATTATCTCTTATAGTTTCCGAGGTATGGACTATCGATAATTTACACCTTAGGCTCTGCTTCTAACTTGAGCCCAAATTGTAAAATGGTCTTATCTATTGGCGATTTCGTTCCAATTCACATTCCAAGTAATATTCGGCATGCTAATTACATTGCCGGTTGCCAAATTGCATTATCTCTTATAGTTTCCGAGATATGGACTATCGATAATTTACACCTTAGGCTCTGCTTCTAACTTGGGCCCAAATTGTAAAATGGTCTTATCTATTGGCGATTTCGTCCCAATTCACATTCCAAGTGATATTCGGCATGCTAATTACATTGCCGGTTGCGAAATTGCATTATCTCTTATAGTTTCCGAGATATGGACTATCAATAATTTACACCTTAGGCTCTGCTTCTAACTTGGGCCCAAATTGTAAAATGGCCTTATCTATTGGCGATTTCGTTCCAATTCACATTCCAAGTAATATTCGGCATGCTAATTACATTGCCGGTTGCCAAATTGCATTATCTCTTATAGTTTCCGAGATATGGACTATCGATAATTTACACCTTAGGCTCTGCTTCTAACTTGGGCCCAAATTGTAAAATGGTCTTATCTATTGGCGATTTCGTTCCAATTCACATTCCAAGTAATATTCGGCATGCTAATTACATTGCCGGTTGCCAAATTGCATTATCTCTTATAGTTTCCGAGATATGGACTATCGATAATTTACACCTTAGGCTCTGCTTCTAACTTGGGCCCAAATTGTAAAATGGTCTTATCTATTGGCGATTTCGTTCCAATTCACATTCCAAGTAATATTCGGCATGCTAATTACATTGCCGGTTGCCAAATTGCATTATCTCTTATAGTTTCCGAGATATGGACTATCGATAATTTACACCTTAGGCTCTGCTTCTAACTTGGGCCCAAATTGTAAAATGGTCTTATCTATTGGCGATTTCGTCCCAATTCACATTCCAAGTGATATTCGGCATGCTAATTACATTGCCGGTTGCGAAATTGCATTATCTCTTATAGTTTCCGAGATATGGACTATCGATAATTTACACCTTAGGCTCTGCTTCTAACTTGGGCCCAAATTGTAAAATGGTTTTATCTATTGGCGATTTCGTTCCAATTCACATTCCAAGTAATATTCGGCATGCTAATTACATTGCCGGTTGCCAAATTGCATTATCTCTTATAGTTTCCGAGATATGGACTGTCGATAATTTACACCTTAGGCTCTGCTTCTAACTTTTGCCCAAATTGTAAAATGGTCTTATCTATTGGCGATTTCGTTCCAATTCACATTCCAAGTAATATTTGGCATGCTAGTTACATTTCCGGTTGCCAAATTCCATTATCTCTTATAGTTTCCGAGATATGGACTATCGATAATTTACACCTTAGGCTCTGCTTCTAACTTGGGCCCAAATTGTAAAATGGTCTTATCTATTGGCGATTTCGTTCCAATTCACATTCCAAGTAATATTCGGCATGCTAATTACATTGCCGGTTGCCAAATGGCATTATCTCTTATAGTTTCCGAGATATGGACTATCGATAATTTACACCTTAGGCTCTGCTTCTAACTTGGGCCCAAATTGTAAAATGGTCTTATCTATTGACGATTTCGTCCCAATTCACATTCCAAGTAATATTCGGCATGCTAATTACATTGCCGGTTGCCAAATTGCATTATCTCTTATAGTTTCCGAGATATTGACTATCGATAATTTACACCTTAGGCTCTGCTTCTAACTTGGGCCCAAATTGTAAAATGGTCTTATCTATTGGCGATTTCATTCCAATTCACATTCCAAGTAATATTCGGCATGCTAATTACATTGCCGGTTGCCAAATTGCATTATCTCTTATAGTTTCCGAGATATGGACTATCGATAATTTACACCTTAGGCTCTGCTTCTAACTTGGGCCCAAATTGTAAAATGGTCTTATCTATTGGCGATTTCGTTCCAATTCACATTCCAAGTAATATTCGGCATGCTAATTACATTGCCGGTTGCCAAATTGCATTATCTCTTATAGTTTCCGAGATATGGACTATCGATAATTTACACTTTAGGCTCTGCTTCTAACTTGGGCCCAATGTGTAAAATGGTCTTATCTATTGGCGATTTAGTTGCAATTCACATTCCAAGTAATATTCGGCATGCTAATTACATTGCCGGTTGCCAAATTGCATTATCTCTTATAGTTTCCGAGATATGGACTATCGATAATTTACACCTTAGGCTCTGCTTCTAACTTGGGCCCAAATTGTAAAATGGTCTTATCTATTGGCGATTTCGTTCCAATTCACATTCCAAGTAATATTTGGCATGCTAATTATATTGCCGGTTGCCAAATTGCATTATCTCTTATAGTTTCTGAGATATGGACTATCGATAATTTACACCTTAGGCTCGGCTTCTAACTTGGGCCCAAATTGTAAAATGGTCTTATCTATTGGCGATTTCGTTCCAATTCACACTCCAAGTAATATTCGGCATGCTAATTACATTGCCGGTTGCGAAATTGCATTATCTCTTATAGTTCCCGAGATATGGACTATCGATAATTTACACCTTAGGCTCTGCTTCTAACTTGGGCCCAAATTGTAAAATGGTCTTATCTATTGGCGATATCGTTCCAATTCACATTCCAAGTAATAGTCGGCATGCTAATTACATTGCCGGTTGCCAAATTGCATTATCTCTTATAGTTTCCGAGATATAGACTATCGATAATTTACACCTTAGGCTCTGCTTCTAACTTGGGCCCAAATTGTAAAATGGTCTTATCTATTGGCGATTTCGTTCCAATTCACATTCCAAGTAATATTCGGCATGCTAATTACATTTCCGGTTGCCAAATTGCATTATCTCTTATAGTTTCCGAGATATGGACTATCGATAATTTACACCTTAGGCTCTGCTTCTAACTTGGGCCCTAATTGTAAAATGGTCTTATCTATTGGCGATTTCGTCCCAATTCACATTCCAAGTGATATTCGGCATGCTAATTACATTGCCGGTTGCCAAATTGCATTATCTCTTATAGTTTCCGAGATATGGACTATCGATAATTTACACCTTAGGCTCTGCTTCTAACTTGGGCCCAAATTGTAAAATGGTCTTATCTATTGGCGATTTCGTTCCAATTCACATTCCAAGTAATATTCGGCATGCTAATTACATTGCCGGTTGCCAAATTGCATTATCTCTTATAGTTTCCGAGATATGGACTATCGATAATTTACACCTTAGGCTCTGCTTCTAACTTGGGCCCAAATTGTAAAATGGTCTTATCTATTGGCGATTTCGTCCCAATTCACATTCCAAGTGATATTCGGCATGCTAATTACATTGCCGGTTGCGAAATTGCATTATCTCTTATAGTTTCCGAGATATGGACTATCGATAATTTACACCTTAGGCTCTGCTTCTAACTTGGGCCCAAATTGTAAAATGGTCTTATCTATTGGCGATTTCGTTCCAATTCACATTCCAAGTAATATTCGGCATGCTAATTACATTGCCGGTTGCCAAATTGCATTATCTCTTATAGTTTCCGAGATATGGACTGTCGATAATTTACACCTTAGGCTCTGCTTCTAACTTGGGCCCAAATTGTAAAATGGTCTTATCTATTGGCGATTTAGTTGCAATTCACATTCCAAGTAATATTCGGCATGCTAATTACATTGCCGGTTGCCAAATTGCATTATCTCTTATAGTTTCCGAGATATGGACTATCGATAATTTACACCTTAGGCTCTGCTTCTAACTTGGGCCCAAATTGTAAAATGGTCTTATCTATTGGCGATTTCGTTCCAATTCACATTCCAAGTAATATTCGGCATGCTAATTACATTGCCGGTTGCCAAATTGCATTATCTCTTATAGTTTCCGAGATATGGACTATCGATAATTTACACCTTAGGCTCTGCTTCTAACTTGGGCCCAAATTGTAAAATGGTCTTATCAATTGGCGATTTCGTTCCAACTCACATTCCAAGTAATATTCGGCATGCTAATTACATTGCCGGTTGCCAAATTGCATTATCTCTTATAGTTTCCGAGATATGGACTATCGATAATTTACACCTTAGGCTCTGCTTCTAACTTGGGCCCAAATTGTAAAATGGTCTTATCTATTGGCGATTTAGTTGCAATTCACATTCCAAGTAATATTCGGCATGCTAATTACATTGCCGGTTGCCAAATTGCATTATCTCTTATAGTTTCCGAGATATGGACTATCCATAATTTACACCTTAGGCTCTGCTTCTAACTTGGGCCCAAATTGTAAAATGGTCTTATCTATTGGCGATTTCGTTCCAATTCACATTCCAAGTAATATTCGACATGCTAATTACATTGCCGGTTGCCAAATTGCATTATCTCTTATAGTTTCCGAGATATGGACTATCGATAATTTACACCTTAGGCTCTGCTTCTAACTTGGGCCCAAATTGTAAAATGGTCTTATCTATTGGCGATTTCGTTCCAATTCACATTCCAAGTAATATTCGGCATGCTAATTACATTGCCGGTTGCCAAATTGCATTATCTCTTATAGTTTCCGAGATATGGACTATCGATAATTTTCACCTTAGGCTCTGCTTCTAACTTGGGCCCAAATTGTGAAATGGTCTTATCTATTGGCGATTTCGTTCCAATTCACACTCCAAGTAATATTCGGCATGGTAATTACATTGCCGGTTGCGAAATTGCATTATCTCTTATAGTTTCCGAGATATGGACTATCGATAATTTACACCTAAGGCTCTGCTTCTAACTTGGGCCCAAATTGTAAAATGGTCTTATCTATTGGCGATTTCGTTCCAATTCACATTCCAAGTAATATTCGGCATGCTAATTACATTGCCGGTTGCCAAATTGCATTATCTCTTATAGTTTCCGAGATATGGACTGTCGATAATTTACACCTTAGGCTCTTCTTCTAACTTGGGCCCAAATTGTAAAATGGTCTTATCTATTGGCGATTTAGTTGCAATTCACATTCCAAGTAATATTCGGCATGCTAATTACATTGCCGGTTGCCAAATTGCATTATCTCTTATAGTTTCCGAGATATGGACTATCGATAATTTACACCTTAGGCTCTGCTTCTAACTTGGGCCCAAATTGTAAAATGGTCTTATCTATTGGCGATTTCGTTCCAATTCACATTCCAAGTTATATTCGGCATGCTAATTACATTGCCGATTGCCAAATTGCATTATCTCTTATAGTTTCCGAGATATGGACTATCGATAATTTACACCTTAGGCTCTGCTTCTAACTTGGGCCCAAATTGTAAAATGGTCTTATCAATTGGCGATTTCGTTCCAATTCACATTCCAAGTAATATTCGGCATGCTAATTACATTGCCGGTTGCCAAATTGCATTATCTCTTATAGTTTCCGAGATATGGACTATCGATAATTTACACCTTAGGCTCTGCTTCTAACTTGGGCCGAAATTGTAAAATGGTCTTATCTATTGGCGATTTCGTTCCAATTCACATTCCAAGTAATATTCGGCATGCTAATTACATTGCCGGTTGCCAAATTGCATTATCTCTTATAGTTTCCGAGATATGGACTATCGATAATTTACACCTTAGGCTCTGCTTCTAACTTGGGCCCAAATTGTAAAATGGTCTTATCTATTGGCGATTTCGTTCCAATTCACATTCCAAGTAATATTCGGCATGCTAATTACATTGCCGGTTGCCAAATTGCATTATCTCTTATAGTTTCCGAGATATGGACTATCGATAATTTACACCTTAGGCTCTGCTTCTAACTTGGGCCCAAATTGTAAAATGGTCTTATCTATTGGCGATTTCGTTCCAATTCACATTCCAAGTAATATTCGGCATGCTAATTACATTGCCGGTTGCCAAATTGCATTATCTCTTATAGTTTCCGAGATATGGACTATCGATAATTTACACCTAAGGCTCTGCTTCTAACTTGGGCCCAAATTGTAAAATGGTCTTATCTATTGGCGATTTCGTTCCAATTCACATTCCAAGTAATATTCGGCATGCTAATTACATTGCCGGTTGCCAAATTGCATTATCTCTTATAGTTTCCGAGATATGGACTATCGATAATTTACACCTTAGGCTCTGCTTCTAACTTGGGCCCAAATTATAAAATGGTCTTATCTATTGGCGATTTCATCCCAATTCACATTCCAAGTGATATTCGGCATGCTAATTACATTGCCGGTTGCGAAATTGCATTATCTCTTATAGTTTCCGAGATATGGACTATCAATAATTTACACCTTAGGCTCTGCTTCTAACTTGGGCCCAAATTGTAAAATGGTCTTATCTATTGGCGATTTCGTTCCAATTCACATTCCAAGTAATATTCGGCATGCTAATTACATTGCCGGTTGCCAAATTGCATTATCTCTTATAGTTTCCGAGATATGGACTATCGATAATTTTCACCTTAGGCTCTGCTTCTAACTTGGGCCCAAATTGTGAAATGGTCTTATCTATTGGCGATTTCGTTCCAATTCACACTCCAAGTAATATTCGGCATGGTAATTACATTGCCGGTTGCGAAATTGCATTATCTCTTATAGTTTCCGAGATATGGACTATCGATAATTTACACCTTAGGCTCTGCTTCTAACTTGGGCCCAAATTGTAAAATGGTCTTATCTATTGGCGATTTCGTTCCAATTCACATTCCAAGTAATATTCGGCATGCTAATTACATTGCCGGTTGCCAAATTGCATTATCTCTTATAGTTTCCGAGATATGGACTATCGATAATTTACACCTAAGGCTCTGCTTCTAACTTGGGCCCAAATTGTAAAATGGTCTTATCTATTGGCGATTTCGTTCCAATTCACATTCCAAGTAATATTAGGCATGCTAATTACATTGCCGGTTGCCAAATTGCATTATCTCTTATAGTTTCCGAGATATGGACTGTCGATAATTTACACCTTAGGCTCTGCTTCTAACTTGGGCCCAAATTGTAAAATGGTCTTATCTATTGGCGATTTAGTTGCAATTCACATTCCAAGTAATATTCGGCATGCTAATTACATTGCCGGTTGCCAAATTGCATTATCTATTATAGTTTCCGAGATATGGACTATCGATAATTTACACCTTAGGCTCTGCTTCTAACTTGGGCCCAAATTGTAAAATGGTCTTATCTATTGGCGATTTCGTTCCAATTCACATTCCAAGTAATATTCGGCATGCTAATTACATTGCCGGTTGCCAAATTGCATTATCTCTTATAGTTTCCGAGATATGGACTATCGATAATTTACACCTTAGGCTCTGCTTCTAACTTGGGCCCAAATTGTAAAATGGTCTTATCAATTGGCGATTTCGTTCCAATTCACATTCCAAGTAATATTCGGCATGCTAATTACATTGCCGGTTGCCAAATTGCATTATCTCTTATAGTTTCCGAGATATGGACTATCGATAATTTACACCTTAGGCTCTGCTTCTAACTTGGGCCCAAATTGTAAAATGGTCTTATCTATTGGCGATTTCGTTCCAATTCACATTCCAAGTAATATTCGGCATGCTAATTACATTGCCGGTTGCCAAATTGCATTATCTCTTATAGTTTCCGAGATATGGACTATCGATAATTTACACCTTAGGCTCTGCTTCTAACTTGGGCCCAAATTGTAAAATGGTCTTATCTATTGGCGATTTCGTTCCAATTCACATTCCAAGTAATATTCGGCATGCTAATTACATTGCCGGTTGCCAAATTGCATTATCTCTTATAGTTTCCGAGATATGGACTATCGATAATTTACACCTTAGGCTCTGCTTCTAACTTGGGCCCAAATTGTGAAATGGTCTTATCTATTGGCGATTTCGTTCCAATTCACACTCCAAGTAATATTCGGCATGGTAATTACATTGCCGGTTGCGAAATTGCATTATCTCTTATAGTTTCCGAGATATGGACTATCGATAATTTACACCTTAGGCTCTGCTTCTAACTTGGGCCCAAATTGTAAAATGGTCTTGTCTATTGGCGATTTCGTTCCAATTCACATTCCAAGTAATATTCGGCATGCTAATTACATTGCCGGTTGCCAAATTGCATTATCTCTTATAGTTTCCGAGATATGGACTATCGATAATTTACACCTAAGGCTCTGCTTCTAACTTGGGCCCAAATTGTAAAATGGTCTTATCTATTGGCGATTTCGTTCCAATTCACATTCCAAGTAATATTCGGCATGCTAATTACATTGCCGGTTGCCAAATTGCATTATCTCTTATAGTTTCCGAGATATGGACTATCGATAATTTACACCTTAGGCTCTGCTTCTAACTTGGGCCCAAATTATAAAATGGTCTTATCTATTGGCGATTTCATCCCAATTCACATTCCAAGTGATATTCGGCATGCTAATTACATTGCCGGTTGCGAAATTGCATTATCTCTTATAGTTTCCGAGATATGGACTATCAATAATTTACACCTTAGGCTCTGCTTCTAACTTGGGCCCAAATTGTAAAATGGTCTTATCTATTGGCGATTTCGATCCAATTCACATTCCAAGTAATATTCGGCATGCTAATTACATTGCCGGTTGCCAAATTGCATTATCTCTTATAGTTTCCGAGGTATGGACTATCGATAATTTACACCTTAGGCTCTGCTTCTAACTTGGGTCCAAATTGTAAAATGGTCTTATCTATTGGCGATTTCGTTCCAATTCACATTCCAAGTAATATTCGGCATGCTAATTACATTGCCGGTTGCCAAATTGCATTATCTCTTATAGTTTCCGAGATATGGACTATCGATAATTTACACCTTAGGCTCTGCTTCTAACTTGGGCCCAAATTGTAAAATGGTCTTATCTATTGGCGATTTAGTTGCAATTCACATTCCAAGTAATATTCGGCATGCTAATTACATTGCCGGTTGCCAAATTGCATTATCTCTTATAGTTTCCGAGATATGGACTATCGATAATTTACACCTTAGGCTCTGCTTCTAACTTGGGCCCAAATTGTAAAATGGTCTTATCTATTGGCGATTTCGTTCCAATTCACATTCCAAGTAATATTCGGCATGCTAATTACATTGCCGGTTGCCAAATTGCATTATCTCTTATAGTTTCCGAGATATGTACTATCGATAATTTACACCTTAGGCTCTGCTTCTAACTTGGGCCCAAATTGTAAAATGGTCTTATCTATTGGCGATTTCGTTCCAATTCACATTCCAAGTAATATTCGGCATGCTAATTACATTGCCGATTGCCAAATTGCATTATCTCTTATAGTTTCCGAGATATGGACTATCGATAATTTACACCTTAGGCTCTGCTTCTAACTTGGGCCCAAATTGTAAAATGGTCTTATCTATTGGCGATTTAGTTGCAATTCACATTCCAAGTAATATTCGGCATGCTAATTACATTGCCGGTTGCCAAATTGCATTATCTCTTATAGTTTCCGAGGTATGGACTATCGATAATTTACACCTTAGGCTCTGCTTCTAACTTGAGCCCAAATTGTAAAATGGTCTTATCTATTGGCGATTTCGTTCCAATTCACATTCCAAGTAATATTCGGCATGCTAATTACATTGCCGGTTGCCAAATTGCATTATCTCTTATAGTTTCCGAGATATGGACTATCGATAATTTACACCTTAGGCTCTGCTTCTAACTTGGGCCCAAATTGTAAAATGGTCTTATCTATTGGCGATTTCGTCCCAATTCACATTCCAAGTGATATTCGGCATGCTAATTACATTGCCGGTTGCGAAATTGCATTATCTCTTATAGTTTCCGAGATATGGACTATCAATAATTTACACCTTAGGCTCTGCTTCTAACTTGGGCCCAAATTGTAAAATGGTCTTATCTATTGGCGATTTCGTTCCAATTCACATTCCAAGTAATATTCGGCATGCTAATTACATTGCCGGTTGCCAAATTGCATTATCTCTTATAATTTCCGAGATATGGACTATCGATAATTTACACCTTAGGCTCTGCTTCTAACTTGGGCCCAAATTGTAAAATGGTCTTATCTATTGGCGATTTCGTTCCAATTCACATTCCAAGTAATATTCGGCATGCTAATTACATTGCCGGTTGCCAAATTGCATTATCTCTTATAGTTTCCGAGATATGGACTATCGATAATTTACACCTTAGGCTCTGCTTCTAACTTGGGCCCAAATTGTAAAATGGTCTTATCTATTGGCGATTTCGTTCCAAATCACATTCCAAGTAATATTCGGCATGCTAATTACATTGCCGGTTGCCAAATTGCATTATCTCTTATAGTTTCCGAGATATGGACTATCGATAATTTACACCTTAGGCTCTGCTTCTAACTTGGGCCCAAATTGTAAAATGGTCTTATCTATTGGCGATTTCGTTCCAATTCACATTCCATGTAATATTCGGCATGCTAATTACATTGCCGGTTGCCAAATTGCATTATCTCTTATAGTTTCCGAGATATGGACTATCGATAATTTACACCTTAGGCTCTGCTTCTAACTTGGGCCCAAATTGTAAAATGGTCTTATCTATTGGCGATTTCGTCCCAATTCACATTCCAAGTGATATTCAGCATGCTAATTACATTGCCGGTTGCGAAATTGCATTATCTCTTATAGTTTCCGAGATATGGACTATCGATAATTTACACCTTAGGCTCTGCTTCTAACTTGGGCCCAAATTGTAAAATGGTCTTATCTATTGGCGATTTCGTTCCAATTCACATTCCAAGTAATATTCGACATGCTAATTACATTGCCGGTTGCCAAATTGCATTATCTCTTATAGTTTCCGAGATATGGACTGTCGATAATTTACACCTTAGGCTCTGCTTCTAACTTGGGCCCAAATTGTAAAATGGTCTTATCTATTGGCGATTTCGTTCCAATTCACATTCCAAGTAATATTCGGCATGCTAGTTACATTTCCGGTTGCCAAATTGCATTATCTCTTATAGTTTCCGAGATATGGACTATCGATAATTTACACCTTAGGCTCTGCTTCTAACTTGGGCCCAAATTGTAAAATGGTCTTATCTATTGGCGATTTCGTTCCAATTCACATTCCAAGTAATATTCGGCATGCTAATTACATTGCCGGTTGCCAAATGGCATTATCTCTTATAGTTTCCGAGATATGGACTATCGATAATTTACACCTTAGGCTCTGCTTCTAACTTGGGCCCAAATTGTAAAATGGTCTTATCTATTGACGATTTCGTCCCAATTCACATTCCAAGTAATATTCGGCATGCTAATTACATTGCCGGTTGCCAAATTGCATTATCTCTTATAGTTTCCGAGATATGGACTATCGATAATTTACACCTTAGGCTCTGCTTCTAACTTGGGCCCAAATTGTAAAATGGTCTTATCTATTGGCGATTTCGTTCCAATTCACATTCCAAGTAATATTCGGCATGCTAGTTACATTGCCGGTTGCCAAATTGCATTATCTCTTATAGTTTCCGAGATATGGACTATCGATAATTTACACCTTAGGCTCTGCTTCTAACTTGGGCCCAAATTGTAAAATGGTCTTATCTATTGGCGATTTCGTTCCAATTCACATTCCAAGTAATATTCGGCATGCTAATTACATTGCCGGTTGCCAAATTGCATTATCTCTTATAGTTTCCGAGATATGGACTATCGATAATTTACACTTTAGGCTCTGCTTCTAACTTGGGCCCAAATTGTAAAATGGTCTTATCTATTGGCGATTTAGTTGCAATTCACATTCCAAGTAATATTCGGCATGCTAATTACATTGCCGGTTGCCAAATTGCATTATCTCTTATAGTTTCCGAGATATGGACTATCGATAATTTACACCTTAGGCTCTGCTTCTAACTTGGGCCCAAATTGTAAAATGGTCTTATCTATTGGCGATTTCGTTCCAATTCACATTCCAAGTAATATTTGGCATGCTAATTATATTGCCGGTTGCCAAATTGCATTATCTCTTATAGTTTCCGAGATATGGACTATCGATAATTTACACCTTAGGCTCTGCTTCTAACTTGGGCCCAAATTGTAAAATGGTCTTATCTATTGGCGATTTCGTTCCAATTCACACTCCAAGTAATATTCGGCATGCTAATTACATTGCCGGTTGCGAAATTGCATTATCTCTTATAGTTCCCGAGATATGGACTATCGATAATTTACACCTTAGGCTCTGCTTCTAACTTGGGCCCAAATTGTAAAATGGTCTTATCTATTGGCGATATCGTTCCAATTCACATTCCAAGTAATATTCGGCATGCTAATTACATTGCCGGTTGCCAAATTGCATTATCTCTTATAGTTTCCGAGATATAGACTATCGATAATTTACACCTTAGGCTCTGCTTCTAACTTGGGCCCAAATTGTAAAATGGTCTTATCTATTGGCGATTTCGTTCCAATTCACATTCCAAGTAATATTCGGCATGCTAATTACATTGCCGGTTGCCAAATTGCATTATCTCTTATAGTTTCCGAGATATGGACTATCGATAATTTACACCTTAGGCTCTGCTTCTAACTTGGGCCCAAATTGTAAAATGGTCTTATCTATTGGCGATTTCGTCCCAATTCACATTCCAAGTGATATTCGGCATGCTAATTACATTGCCGGTTGCGAAATTGCATTATCTCTTATAGTTTCCGAGATATGGACTATCAATAATTTACACCTTAGGCTCTGCTTCTAACTTGGGCCCAAATTGTAAAATGGTCTTATCTATTGGCGATTTCGTTCCAATTCACATTCCAAGTAATATTCGGCATGCTAATTACATTGCCGGTTGCCAAATTGCATTATCTCTTATAGTTTCCGAGATATGGACTATCGATAATTTACACCTTAGGCTCTGCTTCTAACTTGGGCCCAAATTGTAAAATGGTCTTATCTATTGGCGATTTCGTTCCAATTCACATTCCAAGTAATATTCGGCATGCTAATTACATTGCCGGTTGCAAAATTGCATTATCTCTTATAGTTTCCGAGATATGGACTATCGATAATTTACACCTTAGGCTCTGCTTCTAACTTGGGCCCAAATTGTAAAATGGTCTTATCTATTGGCGATTTCGTTCCAATTCACATTCCAAGTAATATTCGGCATGCTAATTACATTGCCGGTTGCCAAATTGCATTATCTCTTATAGTTTCCGAGATATGGACTATCGATAATTTACACCTTAGGCTCTGCTTCTAACTTGGGCCCAAATTGTAAAATGGTCTTATCTATTGGCGATTTCGTTCCAATTCACATTCCAAGTAATATTCGGCATGCTAATTACATTGCCGGTTGCCAAATTGCATTATCTCTTATAGTTTCCGAGATATGGACTATCGATAATTTACACCTTAGGCTCTGCTTCTAACTTGGGCCCAAATTGTAAAATGGTCTTATCTATTGGCGATTTCGTCCCAATTCACATTCCAAGTGATATTCGGCATGCTAATTACATTGCCGGTTGCGAAATTGCATTATCTCTTATAGTTCCCGAGATATGGACTATCGATAATTTACACCTTAGGCTCTGCTTCTAACTTGGGCCCAAATTGTAAAATGGTCTTATCTATTGGCGATTTCGTTCCAATTCACACTCCAAGTAATATTCGGCATGCTAATTACATTGCCGGTTGCGAAATTGCATTATCTCTTATAGTTCCCGAGATATGGACTATCGATAATTTACACCTTAGGCTCTGCTTCTAACTTGGGCCCAAATTGTAAAATGGTCTTATCTATTGGCGATATCGTTCCAATTCACATTCCAAGTAATATTCGGCATGCTAATTACATTGCCGGTTGCCAAATTGCATTATCTCTTATAGTTTCTGAGATATAGACTATCGATAATTTACACCTTAGGCTCTGCTTCTAACTTGGGCCCAAATTGTAAAATGGCCTTATCTATTGGCGATTTCGTTCCAATTCACATTCCAAGTAATATTCGGCATGCTAATTACATTGCCGGTTGCCAAATTGCATTATCTCTTATAGTTTCCGAGATATGGACTATCGATAATTTACACCTTAGGCTCTGCTTTTAACTTGGGCCCAAATTGTAAAATGGTCTTATCTATTGGCGATTTCGTCCCAATTCACATTCCAAGTGATATTCGGCATGCTAATTACATTGCCGGTTGCGAAATTGCATTAACTCTTATAGTTTCCGAGATATGGATTATCAATAATTTACACCTTAGGCTCTGCTTCTAACTTGGGCCCAAATTGTAAAATGGTCTTATCTATTGGCGATTTCGTTCCAATTCACATTCCAAGTAATATTCGGCATGCTAATTACATTGCCGGTTGCCAAATTGCATTATCTCTTATAGTTTCCGAGATATGGACTATCGATAATTTACACCTTAGGCTCTGCTTCTAACTTGGGCCCAAATTGTAAAATGGTCTTATCTATTGGCGATTTCGTTCCAATTCACATTCCAAGTAATATTCGGCATGCTAATTACATTGCCGGTTGCAAAATTGCATTATCTCTTATAGTTTCCGAGATATGGACTATCGATAATTTACACCTTAGGCTCTGCTTCTAACTTGGGCCCAAATTGTAAAATGGTCTTATCTATTGGCGATTTCGTTCCAATTCACATTCCAAGTAATATTCGGCATGCTAATTACATTGCCGGTTGCCAAATTGCATTATCTCTTATAGTTTCCGAGATATGGACTATCGATAATTTACACCTTAGGCTCTGCTTCTAACTTGGGCCCAAATTGTAAAATGGTCTTATCTATTGGCGATTTCGTTCCAATTCACATTCCAAGTAATATTCGGCATGCTAATTACATTGCCGGTTGCCAAATTGCATTATCTCTTATAGTTTCCGAGATATGGACTATCGATAATTTACACCTTAGGCTCTGCTTCTAACTTGGGCCCAAATTGTAAAATGGTCTTATCTATTGGCGATTTCGTCCAATTCACATTCCAAGTGATATTCGGCATTCTAATTACATTGCCGGTTGCGAAATTGCATTATCTCTTATAGTTTCCGAGATATGGACTATCGATAATTTACACCTTAGGCTCTGCTTCTAACTTGGGCCCAAATTGTAAAATGGTCTTATCTATTGGCGATTTCGTTCCAATTCACATTACAAGTAATATTCGGCATGCTAATTACATTGCCGGTTGCCAAATTGCATTATCTCTTATAGTTTCCGAGATATGGACTGTCGATAATTTACACCTTAGGCTCTGCTTCTAACTTGGGCCCAAATTGTAAAATGGTCTTATCTATTGGCGATTTAGTTGCAATTCACATTCCAAGTAATATTCGGCATGCTAATTACATTGCCGGTTGCCAAATTGCATTATCTCTTATAGTTTCCGAGATATGGACTATCGATAATTTACACCTTAGGCTCTGCTTCTAACTTGGGCCCAAATTGTAAAATGGTCTTATCTATTGGCGATTTCGTTCCAATTCACATTCCAAGTAATATTCGGCATGCTAATTACATTGCCGGTTGCCAAATTGCATTATCTCTTATAGTTTCCGAGATATGGACTATCGATAATTTACACCTTATTCTCTGCTTCTAACTTGGGCCCAAATTGTAAAATGGTCTTATCAATTGGCGATTTCGTTCCAATTCACATTCCAAGTAATATTCGGCATGCTAATTACATTGCCGGTTGCCAAATTGCATTATCTCTTATAGTTTCCGAGATATGGACTATCGATAATTTACACCTTAGGCTCTGCTTCTAACTTGGGCCCAAATTGTAAAATGGTCTTATCTATTGGCGATTTAGTTGCAATTCACATTCCAAGTAATATTCGGCATGCTAATTACATTGCCGGTTGCCAAATTGCATTATCTCTTATAGTTTCCGAGATATGGACTATCGATAATTTACACCTTAGGCTCTGCTTCTAACTTGGGCCCAAATTGTAAAATGGTCTTATCTATTGGCGATTTCGTTCCAATTCACATTCCAAGTAATATTCGGCATGCTAATTACATTGCCGGTTGCCAAATTGCATTATCTCTTATAGTTTCCGAGATATGGACTATCGATAATTTACACCTTAGGCTCTGCTTCTAACTTGGGCCCAAATTGTAAAATGGTCTTATCTATTGGCGATTTCGTTCCAATTCACATTCCAAGTAATATTCGGCATGCTAATTACATTGCCGGTTGCCAAATTGCATTATCTCTTATAGTTTCCGAGATATGGACTATCGATAATTTTCACCTTAGGCTCTGCTTCTAACTTGGGCCCAAATTGTGAAATGGTCTTATCTATTGGCGATTTCGTTCCAATTCACACTCCAAGTAATATTCGGCATGGTAATTACATTGCCGGTTGCGAAATTGCATTATCTCTTATAGTTTCCGAGATATGGACTATCGATAATTTACACCTTAGGCTCTGCTTCTAACTTGGGCCCAAATTGTAAAATGGCCTTATCTATTGGCGATTTCGTTCCAATTTACATTCCAAGTAATATTCGGCATGCTAATTACATTGCCGGTTGCCAAATTGCATTATCTCTTATAGTTTCCGAGATATGGACTATCGATAATTTACACCTAAGGCTCTGCTTCTAACTTGGGCCCAAATTGTAAAATGGTCTTATCTATTGGCGATTTCGTTCCAATTCACATTCCAAGTAATATTCGGCATGCTAATTACATTGCCGGTTGCCAAATTGCATTATCTCTTATAGTTTCCGAGATATGGACTGTCGATAATTTACACCTTAGGCTCTGCTTCTAACTTGGGCCCAAATTGTAAAATGGTCTTATCTATTGGCGATTTAGTTGCAATTCACATTCCAAGTAATATTCGGCATGCTAATTACATTGCCGGTTGCCAAATTGCATTATCTCTTATAGTTTCCGAGATATGCACTATCGATAATTTACACCTTAGGCTCTGCTTCTAACTTGGGCCCAAATTGTAAAATGGTCTTATCTATTGGCGATTTCGTTCCAATTCACATTCCAAGTAATATTCGGCATGCTAATTACATTGCCGGTTGCCAAATTGCATTATCTCTTATAGTTTCCGAGATATGGACTATCGATAATTTACACCTTAGGCTCTGCTTCTAACTTGGGCCCAAATTGTAAAATGGTCTTATCAATTGGCGATTTCGTTCCAATTCACATTCCAAGTAATATTCGGCATGCTAATTACATTACCGGTTGCCAAATTGCATTATCTCTTATAGTTTCCGGGATATGGACTATCGATAATTTACACCTTAGGCTCTGCTTCTAACTTGGGCCCAAATTGTAAAATGGTCTTATCTATTGGCGATTTAGTTGCAATTCACATTCCAAGTAATATTCGGCATGCTAATTACATTGCCGGTTGCCAAATTGCATTATCTCTTATAGTTTCCGAGATATGGACTATCGATAATTTACACCTTAGGCTCTGCTTCTAACTTGGGCCCAAATTGTAAAATGGTCTTATCTATTGGCGATATCGTTCCAATTCACATTCCAAGTAATATTCGGCATGCTAATTACATTGCCGGTTGCCAAATTGCATTATCTCTTATAGTTTCCGAGATATGGACTATCGATAATTTACACCTTAGGCTCTGCTTCTAACTTGGGCCCAAATTGTAAAATGGTCTTATCTATTGGCGATTTCGTTCCAATTCACATTCCAAGTAATATTCGTCATGCTAATTACATTGCCGGTTGCCAAATTGCATTATCTCTTATAGTTTCCGAGATATGGACTATCGATAATTTACACCTTAGGCTCTGCTTCTAACTTGGGCCCAAATTGTGAAATGGTCTTATCTATTGGCGATTTCGTTCCAATTCACACTCCAAGTAATATTCGGCATGGTAATTACATTGCCGGTTGCGAAATTGCATTATCTCTTATAGTTTCCGAAATATGGACTATCGATAATTTACACCTTATGCTCTGCTTCTAACTTGGGCCCAAATTGTAAAATGGTCTTATCTATTGGCGATTTCGTTCCAATTCACATTCCAAGTAATATTCGGCATGCTAATTACATTGCCGGTTGCCAAATTGCATTATCTCTTATAGTTTCCGAGATATGGACTATCGATAATTTACACCTAAGGCTCTGCTTCTAACTTGGGCCCAAATTGTAAAATGGTCTTATCTATTGGCGATTTCGTTCCAATTCACATTCCAAGTAATATTCGGCATGCTAATTACATTGCCGGTTGCCAAATTGCATTATCTCTTATAGTTTCCGAGATATGGACTATCGATAATTTACACCTTAGGCTCTGCTTCTAACTTGGGCCCAAATTATAAAATGGTCTTATCTATTGGCGATTTCATCCCAATTCACATTCCAAGTGATATTCGGCATGCTAATTACATTGCCGGTTGCGAAATTGCATTATCTCTTATAGTTTCCGAGATATGGACTATCAATAATTTACACCTTAGGCTCTGCTTCTAACTTGGGCCCAAATTGTAAAATGGTCTTATCTATTGGCGATTTCGTTCCAATTCACATTCCAAGTAATATTCGGCATGCTAATTACATTGCCGGTTGCCAAATTGCATTATCTCTTATAGTTTCCGAGGTATGGACTATCGATAATTTACACCTTAGGCTCTGCTTCTAACTTGAGCCCAAATTGTAAAATGGCCTTATCTATTGGCGATTTCGTTCCAATTCACATTCCAAGTAATATTCGGCATGCTAATTACATTGCCGGTTGCCAAATTGCATTATCTCTTATAGTTTCCGAGATATGGACTATCGATAATTTACACCTTAGGCTCTGCTTCTAACTTGGGCCCAAATTGTAAAATGGTCTTATCTATTGGCGATTTCGTTCCAATTCACATTCCAAGTAATATTCGGCATGCTAATTACATTGCCGGTTGCCAAATTGCATTATCTCTTATAGTTTCCGAGATATGGACTATCGATAATTTACACCTTAGGCTCTGCTTCTAACTTGGGCCCAAATTGTAAAATGGTCTTATCTATTGGCGATTTCGTTCCAATTCACATTCCAAGTAATATTCGGCATGCTAATTACATTGCCGGTTGCCAAATTGCATTATCTCTTATAGTTTCCGAGATAGGGACTATCGATAATTTACACCTTAGGCTCTGCTTCTAACTTGGGCCCCAAATTGTGAAATGGTCTTATCTATTGGCGATTTCGTTTCCAATTCACACTCCAAGTAATATTCGGCATGGTAATTACATTGCCGGTTGCGAAATTGCATTATCTCTTATAGTTTCCGAGATATGGACTATCGATAATTTACACCTTAGGCCTCTGCTTCTAACTTGGGCCCAAATTGTAAAATGGTCTTATCTATTGGCGATTTCGTTCCAATTCACATTCCAAGTAATATTCGGCATGCTAATTACATTGCGGTTGCCAAATTGCATTATCTCTTATAGTTTCCGAGATATGGGACTATCGATAATTTACACCTAAGGCTCTGCTTCTAACTTGGGCCCAAATTGTAAAATGGTCTTATCTATTGGCGATTTCGTTCCAATTCACATTCCAAGTAATATTCGGCATGCTAATTACATTGCCGGTTGCCAAATTGCATTATCTCTTATAGTTTCCGAGATATGGACTATCGATAATTTACACCTTAGGCTCTGCTTCTAACTTGGGCCCAAATTATAAAATGGTCTTATCTATTGGCGATTTCATCCCAATTCACATTCCAAGTGATATTCGGCATGCTAATTACATTGCCGGTTGCGAAATTGCATTATCTCTTATAGTTTCCGAGATATGGACTATCAATAATTTACACCTTAGGCTCTGCTTCTAACTTGGGCCCATATTGTAAAATGGTCTTATCTATTGGCGATTTCGTTCCAATTCACATTCCAAGTAATATTCGGCATGCTAATTACATTGCCGGTTGCCAAATTGCATTATCTCTTATAGTTTCCGAGGTATGGACTATCGATAATTTACACCTTAGGCTCTGCTTCTAACTTGAGCCCAAATTGTAAAATGGTCTTATCTATTGGCGATTTCGTTCCAATTCACATTCCAAGTAATATTCGCATGCTAATTACATTGCCGGTTGCCAAAATTGCATTATCTCTTATAGTTTCCGAGATATGGACTATCGATAATTTACACCTTAGGCTCTGCTTCTAACTTGGGTCCAAATTGTAAAATGGTCTTTATCTATTGGCGATTTCGTTCCAATTCACATTCCAAGTAATATTCGGCATGCTAATTACATTGCCGGTTGCCAAATTGCATTATCTCTTATAGTTTCCCGAGATATGGACTATCGATAATTTACACCTTAGGCTCTGCTTCTAACTTGGGCCCAAATTGTAAAATGGTCTTATCTATTGGCGATTTAGTTGCAATTCACATTCCAAGTAATATTCGGCATGCTAATTACATTGCCGGTTGCCAAATTGCATTATCTCTTATAGTTTCCGAGATATGGACTATCGATAATTTACACCTTAGGCTCTGCTTCTAACTTGGGCCCCAAATTGTAAAATGGTCTTATCTATTGGCGATTTCGTTCCAATTCACATTCCAAGTAATATTTGGCATGCTAATTACATTGCCGGTTGCCAAATTGCATTATCTCTTATAGTTTCCGAGATATGGACCTATCGATAATTTACACCTTAGGCTCTGCTTCTAACTTGGGCCCAAATTGTAAAATGGTCTTATCTATTGGCGATTTCGTTCCAATTCCACACTCCAAGTAATATTCGGCATGCTAATTACATTGCCGGTTGCGAAATTGCATTATCTCTTATAGTTTCCGAGATATGGACTATCGATAATTTACACCTTAGGCTCTGCTTCTAACTTGGGCCCAAATTGTAAAATGGTCTTATCCTATTGGCGATTTCGTTCCAATTCACATTCCAAGTAATATTCGGCATGCTAATTACATTGCCGGTTGCCAAATTGCATTATCTCTTATAGTTTCCGAGATATGGACTATCGATAATTTACACCTTAGGCTCTGCTTCTAACTTGGGCCCAAATTGTAAAATGGTCTTATCTATTGGCGATTTCGTCCAATTCACATTCCAAGTGATATTCGGCATGCTAATACATTGCCGGTTGCGAAATTGCATTATCTCTTATAGTTTCCGAGATATGGACTATCAATAATTTACACCTTAGGCTCTGCTTCTAACTTGGGCCCAAATTGTAAAATGGTCTTATCTATTGGCGATTTCGTTCCAATTCACATTCCAAGTAATATTCGGCATGCTAATTACATTGCCGGTTGCCAAATTGCATTATCTCTTATAGTTTCCGAGATATGGACTATCGATAATTTACACCTTAGGCTCTGCTTCTAACTTGGGCCCAAATTGTAAATGGTCTTATCTATTGGCGATTTCGTTCCAATTCACATTCCAAGTAATATTCGGCATGCTAATTACATTGCCGGTTGCCAATTGCATTATCTCTTATAGTTTCCGAGATATGGACTATCGATAATTTACACCTTAGGCTCTGCTTCTAACTTGGGCCCAAATTGTAAAATGGTCTTATCTATTGGCGATTTCGTTCCAATTCACATTCCAAGTAATATTCGGCATGCTAATTACATTGCCGGTTGCCAAATGCATTATCTCTTATAGTTTCCGAGATATGGGACTATCGATAATTTACACCTTAGGCTCTGCTTCTAACTTGGGCCCAAATTGTAAAATGGTCTTATCTATTGGCGATTTCGTTCCAATTCACATTCCAAGTAATATTCGGCATGCTAATTACATTGCCGGTTGCCAAATTGCATTATCTCTTATAGTTTCCGAGATATGGACTATCGATAATTTACACCCTTAGGCTCTGCTTCTAACTTGGGGCCCAAATTGTAAAATGGTCTTATCTATTGGCGATTTCGTCCAATTCACATTCCAAGTGATATTCGGCATGCTAATTACATTGCCGGTTGCGAAATTGCATTATCTCTTATAGTTCCGAGATATGGACTATCGATAATTTACACCTTAGGCTCTGCTTCTAACTTGGGCCCAAATTGTAAAATGGTCTTATCTATTGGCGATTTCGTTCCAATTCACATTCCAAGTAATATTCGGGCATGCTAATTACATTGCCGGTTGCCAAATTGCATTATCTCTTATAGTTTCCGAGATATGGACTGTCGATAATTTACACCTTAGGCTCTGCTTCTAACTTGGGCCAAAATTGTAAAATGGTCTTATCTATTGGCGATTTAGTTGCAATTCACATTCCAAGTAATATTCGGCATGCTAATTACATTGCCGGTGCCAAATTGGCATTATCTCTTATAGTTTCCGAGATATGGACTATCGAATAATTTACACCTTAGGCTCTGCTTCTAACTTGGGCCCAAATTGTAAAATGGTCTTATCTATTGGCGATTTC